>NC_056735.1:573564483-573821420 GCF_019279795.1 Protopterus annectens
CAACTGATGCTGGGTTACCATTGTCATTGGTCACTATTTCCCATCATGTCTACTTGTCAGGAGGAGGATGAAGGCTCCTCTCCTGAAGGTGGACCAGAGGATTTTCTGCTGGTACCTCAGTGACAGCTATGGAGAGTGTTTAATTCTAAGATGTGCGTGCAACTAAATGTTTACCTTGGCAACATGGAGTGTCTTCTTTCTCATTTGTTGGAGTTACAAGATAGACCCCACCAAGTGAGTGGCTGGAGGAGCAATCAGCCCACAACATCGGTAATCTTACTGACTAATGCCTATGTTTGTCACCCTCTAGGGTGGAGATGTAGTCAACTATGTTAGTATCCTACCTTTCTTTTCCCTTTGCATTCCATTCATTATTCATTGGCCAGTCTTTGATCATTGTCCAGTTCTTCCTATCACCTGTTATCAAGCCTTGGCTTGGTAGGAATGTATCCATCCACTGTCCTCACTGCTTTTTTGCATGCATGCCGTCACTGTCTGTCGGTGTCTGCATTCAAGTTTCCTGTCTGTCACTGCTTCCAACCCATCTTCCTCTATTCCACCAGCAGCAATTTTTCCATACTTTCACCACCTAATCTCCTTGGGCAGAAATTAAATAAGGAGCTATATACTCCCCGGAAATATGCTCCTTCACCATTCACACCTTATGGTTACTTTCTATGTTTACCTATGATTGCTATTTTCCCTTTTACTGGTTTTCTATCATCCTCATTTCCTCCTCATTTGGACGGGAAAATATGTTGCCACTTTGCTGTGTATACCTACATGGTCTATCTGTTGGACACTACAATCATTCATGTTGTGGCCAAAAGCTATCCATAACTACATATTGATACATTGCTTACAGAGGTGAGCACTGACACTGACTTAGCTATGACTTTCTTTATGTCAGCTATGGGTGTTGTAGCACTGCCCTTGCTTATGGAGGTGAAACATTCTTCCTTCTGCAACTGAAAAGGCTCCATTTTTTTATGTAGTTGTTAGACCTGTAGGTAGTTGTTTCCCCTGCCAACTCCATCTACTATTTGCTGTTTAGTGCTTCTGGATTTCATGAAAACTAGTTGCCTAGAAATCACAGCCATAATCTTAGAATGCATCACACAAATAAATATGAACATATGCACAAAAAACGCAGCTGTACATACATTGTGTGTGTGTGTGTGTGTGTGTGTGTGTGTGTGTGTGTGTGTGTGTGTATGTGAGTACGCCTATGTCTTATATGTGTGTGTGTGTGTGTGTGTGTGTGTGTGTGTGTGTGTGTGTATATATATATATATATATATATATATATATATATATATATATATATATATATATATGTATATATATCTATACATACATATATGGGTCTACTTCTAATAATCGAAAGCTGACTTACACATAGACGACTTTAGACGACTTTACCAAGATGACAACACCAAACCATTACTTTACCCAACGATCACAATACAGAATTTTTTTAACAAGGTAAGTATACACTTTGCCAACATGGGGAAACTGACCCGTTTCCTCACTGTAGTGTGATCCTGGAGTTGGTATATTTAGTTAGGGAGGATGTGGGGGGTGTGGGGGTGTATCCCCCCACCTGGATGAGTTTGACATATTGTGGTGTGTTTCTATATATATACACAGAGAGAGAGAGAGAGAGATATGGTTCCAAGAAAAAATGTTGAAATATATTTTATAAAACAAAAACTCCAGATGACAATCATGGCTTAAAAATAATAATTTTAATTTAGACAAGCTCTTTCATGTAGAACACTACGCTTTTTCAAGTCTTCAATAAAAATACAAAAGCACATACACATTTTATAGTCAAAGCTTCATCAATTACCTAATTTAAAAATCAATTAATTCATCAATTAAAAGTTAAAAATAAATCAGTTGCTCAAAACTCAGTCTTATACTCATTTAAAGGGGGCGAGCTTCCAGCTCCGATTTAATCCATAACCATAGCGAAACCTCAGAAGCGCGAAATTTAAATCCGCCGGTATTCAAGGTTTTGAATTTCGCACTTATTAGCTTTCGCTGTTCTCAGGATTCCACTTTATGAGCTGGAAATACTGAATTTTGATATTTCAATATTTCGAGCTTCTAAAGTGAATCTATATATATATATATATATATATATATATATATATATATATATATATATATATATGGATCTAGGACGTTTGATTGAAAGATCAAACGTCCGAATCCATAACCACCGAACACACTTTAACGAAAGCGCTTTCATTGAAAAAGCGCTTTCATTAAAGTGTGTTAAAAAAAAAAAACACTACATTTACATTTCTGCAAGGGGGCTTCACCCCCCTGTGCCCCCCATACCCCCCCTACTTTAATAGTCTCCCTCCGAGACTGCACTACAGTGGGGAAAAGGGAATTTTCCTTTATTTGCACCATAGTATGGCCTCGGCAACAGACATACTTAAGCGAAAGTACTTCTTCTTCGTTGAAAAGCACTTTCGCGTAATTATGCTCATCCTAAATGGATTCAGACGTGATCTTTCGATCAAACGACCTAGATCCATGTATATATATATATATATATATATATATATATATATATATATATATACAGAGAGAGAGTGAGAGATTTATGGTTGTATGTGTAAACTGATTAGCACTGAAACACTCAAATTTTGACCCTCCATACATTGAACACAAAACATTGAATACCTGAACATTGACATGCTGGCAGCTAGAGAAGCCACCATTTTGATTTTCTAGCTCAGTTTTCAGCCTCTTCATGATGTCCTGCAGTTGTGAGCACAATTAAAATCGTAGACAGTAAATTAAGTATTTATATAGTGCATCACTATCCACCTTACTGAAAACTTTGAAAATATACTCGGTGAGACAATTCATCTACAACCAAGAACTCCCCCCTCCCCCCAGTGGAAAAGAACATTTAAACTGTAGACAGTAAAACTAAATATTTATAAAGTTCATCACCATCCACCTTCCTGAAATCTTTGCCAATATACTTGGTCAAGCCAGCCATGTACAACCAACCCCCCCCAAGTGGAAAACAACATTTAAAGTATGATTAATGTTCAACTCATAACCATAATCATAAGCAACTGATGTGCACTCCATGTAATGCATCTTGCTGTCTTACAGTGTGCATACTACAAGAAGCCTCCAGCCCCTTCCACTAAAACGAAATCGATATTTTTCTTCAACCCAATAGTTACTTAGCTAATAATAGCAAATCCTGAAAAGAAACATTGGAAAATGTATTTATTAAGCATTCTATTTCTAGCAATAACATCTTATATTAGGTGAAAAGTCTGAAAAAAAAATACACTTGTGTTGATGTCCTTTAAAAAAAACAAAGTTGTATACATGCCAGTCTCCTGTTTTAAATCAAGCTTAGCATGACAGTTTACCTCAGTATACTAACATATTACTGTCTGCTGCTATTTTCTTTACTGTCAGAAACATTGGCACAAATATACCTACTAACAATGAAATAAACCTCTTTAATAACCAACAAATTACTAGCAGAGTATCTCAAAATAGCAGCAGAAGCTATAACATTCCGAGTCTCTATACTTATCAATAGATTCATAAAAGAAAACCATGTCCCCGACATCTGGAAAACATCATACCTACATAATCCCTACATATAGGTGGAAATTCTACCTACTTATCCAGCTACCACCTGATAGCCACTCTACCACCCCTGTCCAAGATATTAGAAAAATGTATCCACACCCATTTGCTCAAATACATCACCAACCATAACCTACTGTCCTTGACTCAGCATGGATTGTGGTCTAATCATAGCACCACTTCTGCCCATTTAAACTTTAAAAACACAGTTCATCAACTCAGAAACAATGGTAATCTAATCTTAACATTCCTCCTAGACCTATCTAAAATGTTCGATACTGTTTCACACCAGAAACTCCTTGAGGAACGAGTATCTCTGGACCTCAATACCCCATCACTAAACTGGTTTGCAGTTACTTATCCAATAAGAAACAAGCTGTGAAATGGCAAGAAGACTACTCTGATATTCTCACAATGTCCCTCAGGGACCAGTTCTAGGACCCCTAATTTTCTGTATCGTTAACAGTAATCTGTACTCCAACACTAAACGAGCTATCCTGGTACAATATGCAGATGATGCCACTGTCATCTGCTCAGCCCAAACACTAGACTTCCTACAAGAAAAAAAACACAAGGCCTTTCTAGCCATAGACTCCTGGGTGCATAGCTCATGCTTGCTCTTAAATGCTACAAAAATACAACTGATGCTTTTCCCCTAAAAACTACTTAAACCCAAAACAATATTTTCATATCCTATCAGCCAACAAGACAAAAATAGAATATGCCACACAGGCAAAACTTCTTGAAGTAATGCTCACTGATAACCTCAGCTACAACCAACACCTACTCTTAGCCATCAAAAAAAAAAAAAAACAAACTAGAAACTAGGACCCCTCTACAGGGTTAGGAAATTCCTTACTAACAACTCCAGAAAAACTACAGCACAAACATACTTACTTCCATCCCTACTCTATGTCTCACCCATCTTTACAAATCTTAACTTAACCATCAAAAATAAACTAGAGCCAGCCTATGACAAAAGTGTAAAAGTTGCTACAAATAATCCTCAAAAAAGCCACCATTGCATAGCTGTAAAATGACCTAACTGGCTAGAACATAAAAAACACAACTACCATCAGCTTATTACAGCCCACAAACTAATAAACTCCCCAGAAAAAAATGCACAGCTCTAAAAGGAATGCTAAAACCCTATACTATTAATCAAGCCCTATAATCCAAAACCAGTGTTTCTGTCCATCAGAAAGTCAAATAGTGCAAGAGATTCACTATTCTCTAACCAGGCAGCAAAAATCTGGAACCAAATCCCCTTTGAAAGAAAATAGGTGGATGCATTGCATGTCTTCAAAACATCACTGAAGAAACACCTGCTAAATAACTGGTTGTGCTCATGCACTACCCCAGGCTAACCACCCCACCCAACCTAAACTCCACCTTCAAAGTTATACACCCTTTACTTAGCCTTTCTGAACCCTAATCTTACATATGCAACTATATATCTCTATCACTAAGAAATCTCACTATATATTCTCCTACAACTGTCAATTACACAATTCTTCTACAGACTGCCACTCCATGCTCTACACACTTTCTCCTACAGAACTTCAATTTCCCAGGTAACTATTACTAATTCTAATTTCTTTAATCAAGATCTATACAAACTCTTTACCCCAATCTATCTAATGTTTTGTTTCATATAACTACTTGTCTTCTTAAGTTCCACTGCCTGCTAAATACCTTACTGTCTTTTTTACCTTTCTCTGTATTTCCAGCTGATAAGCACATTACATAATACATGCACTGTCTATCTATGTAATTTCTCTGTAATCAACTACCTAATGAAAAAAATGTATATATGTTACGTAATATTTTCTAAATGTATTCATATAATTGTATTTTCATGTAAACGCAATGTATTTTCAAAACATCAGTTTTTCTTTTTGTATTTAAATGTACTTGCCTAATATGTGGAGTTTTTCTCCCTGGCCCTCTGCTGAAAATAGTAAAACCTTCTGTCAGAACTTCCGAGTAAACAGAGAGAAATAAATAAATAAATTCTAAGCATGCCCAGAGCAATAACTGCTATGTATAAAACATTTTAAATATAAACAACAAATTAAAACATCTTTTTTTTTTCTGAATGGGGGCTTGCTCCCTCACCCCACCACCCCATGCTAATTATATACTGTATACTATCTCCAAGAGTGCACTATTTTGGCAAAAAGGCATGCTTCCCAACCCTGAGAATTTTATGATCTTACACACCTGTCAGACAAATTGCTCTTGTGTGATGTGCTAGGAAGAGCAGGACTGCAAATGACGTACAATAACATGCTGAATGTTGTTGACTAAACACATGATCAAGAGCTGATAAAATAAAGTATTCACACACATGCACACACGCACGCATGCACACACACAGACGCACACACACACACACACGCACATGCACACACATGCACACGCACGCACACGCGCGCACACACACACACACGTATCTGCAGTTGCATCAGGTGAGTGTTTTAAAGTTAATATGGGAATTATTATCTCTTTATATACATTCCTGTCTCATCTATGGTTGTGGCAATTAAGTGTGAGAGCAGAAAAGTGAGGCTACAATTCTGAGATATTAGTGTAAGTATATAGCAGTTGGAGGGATGCAATGGAGCTTGTTTTAGTGGTGTACTTTTGGCTTTGATAGTAAAAGTCATCAAAATAATGTGCTGATGGTTTGAGGCTTGATCATTGGTGTTTATAATTGATAAAGGGTATAATCATAGATGCATAAATAGGTATACAGTTATTTAAAAAAATATATATGTGTGTGTGTGTGTGTGTGTGTGTGTGTGTGTGTGTGTGTGTATGTGTGTGTATATATATATATATATATATATATATATATATATATATATATACACACACGTGTGTGTGTGTGTGTGTGTGTGTGTGTATGTGTGTGTGTGTGTGTGTGCACGTACACACATATAAGTGTCATTTATAGCAGCAACTGCTCAAATAGCAAACTTACTTTTTTTCTTTGTTTTGCTGGCTATTGGATGCCATGTGTGTGAAATCACAGTACATTGTGGTTTAGGGATTTTTTTTTTTTTTCCCACTGATGTGTAATCTCAGAGTTAGATTATATAATTAGCAGGGGGTGAGGGGTGCATGGAGGCTTCTCCCCTTACAAACATTACTTATTCCAGAATGCCTTGCACCCCACTGATCACTAAACAACTTGTTCTTAAGGTGTTATCAAAGACCAAAACCATTTCCTACACTGATGCTGATAACATACCTGGGTGCTTAATAAACAGCAATAAACTTGATCCTGCTGAACCTTTTCTTAAATTTTCTAACTTAAGCTTAGTCACAGATTATTTTCCCAGTCCTGGCGAACTGCTGTGGTGATGCCTCTCCACAAGGGTGGTCCTACCTTGGCTCCTAGAAATTATAAACCAGCCACACTTAGGAGTCTGATCTCTAAAATGATGGAATCTAGTATAGCTGATCTCATTCATTTTCATATCAATAATTTTACTCGGTTTGACAGACAAGAATTTGATTTTTGTCAAGGGGAGAATATGAATGTTTGATCTTGTTAACTTCTTCAAGGGAGTAATGCAGGTTGTTACCAGAGGCTATGCTGTTAATACAGCGTATCTTGATCTGGTCAAAACATTCTATATCATAGTTCATACCAGAATTGTAAACAAATTATCTGCCTTAAGTATAAATTCTTATATGGTAAGATGGATAGCCAGTTGTCTGAAAGAGGGAGCCTACATAGTGTATTGACAGCTGTCTCGTCAAACAGTGATAATGTAACCAGAGCAGTCCTACATCAGTCTGTACTGAGTATTCTATTTGGCTTCTGCTTTTCTGATCTCAGAACTGATGACCATGTACTCTGGTTAACTAAATTTGGAAATAACTGCAAGCTAGATGTAATAGTCAAAACCTCCTCAGACATTTGTACCATTCTGGAAGATATTACCCATTTAATGTATGGTGTACAAATAATGGGATTAAAATAAAAACAAAACATGTAAAACAATTTCTTTTGGAAAGCCACAATTGCCCACAACATATGTTATGAAAAATATTTCATTAATAAATGAAAAGATAACCAAGGACCTGGGCACTTGGTGTGATAGTTAATTGTTCCTAACCTCAGAGAGTTCTAACCAAAACCATAATATCTCTGATCTCAAAAAACTTAGTTTTCAGGAGTGGCTGGAAGTCATGTTCCTGTACTCGGTGCCTTATTGACATCCCTTGGCATGACATTAGAGATTTGATGGTCCTTGATTGCCTATATCTCTGTAAGTTAAACAATGAAATTAACACTGGAACCAGAGATTTGAACCTTCATCAGCAGATAAACAGAATGTAATGGAAAGATTGAGTCATCATCCAGTGCCTCCCTCTTCTCTCGAATAAACCTTATTTGCAAGTTAGACAATGGGATTCAATGTCTTCCTTCAAACTAAATTGAGATTACTGGATATGTACTCCCAAATTAACCTGGGATTAACTGGCATAGCTATCTTTCAGTGAGGAGGTAAAACCTGTGGTTGGATATTTGCAAAGGGTGCTTGGTCATTAGAATGAAATGGTCTTGCAACTCCTATGAAAGCTTGTTGGCTTTCGGTAAGAGATTACTCTCAGGAGTAATGTCATTTTAAATGTTGTGCCTTTAGATATTTCTTTGTATTAGATGACTGACAAGTTCTTAATTCACAATTAATTTATATAAAAGGAAGCTGTGTAAAAACAGAAAACTAGGAAGTTATATCCTGTCTGAAAGGTCATCTGACAGAAGACCATGGGAACATTGAATGAGTGCCATGACAGGGCTACAGTTGGAAAACAATTGTCAAAATATTTGTTTTAAGAGCTGAAATTTGGGTCTGGGAAAGGCATGCACTCTTGGATATGCCTTATGTTAAAAGACAGCCTGTTTCCTGAAGAGGCTGTGTGGACTGATCCCTGTTATCATGGAGCAACTAAGGTACTTTTCATTTTTATTTTGAAGCTGCAATGCCAAGTAGGCACATGTTTGGACCATGGATTGATAAATAAACCTGTGTTTTTACAATTGTCCTGCCCCCAATGTCTTTTTGGACTTATATATATTTGTGCATGGTTTCAATGCTATAGGTTAATTACATACATTATCAATGCATAGGAGAGACATCATTACTCACTGAGAGCGCAATTCATTCATTCATGCTATACTCAGTTCACATGTTGTCAAGTAGTACAAGAATTGGGTTTCACTTTGGTCATGATTATGTGACTCTGGATTTACTAAATGAATGTGAGAGTATGGGTGGTCCATTCATTTATGGATGTGGGGTAGAGCCCCCCACCCAACCCCCCCCACCCACACACATACACATAAAGAGCTTGAGTTAGCATTTTCTATCTTGAAAAGGTAATTAAGGTTTGGAAGAAATCTCAGGTAAGGACAATGGATAAGTGGAACAATGTGAGCCATTGTAGTATGGTTTGATAATAATGTGAGAGAAGTAAGGGTAAGGTACTGCGCTTGTAGAATTTAGAAATTTTATTGTATATATTAAACAGACTGCAAAATGTTTTTGAATTGGTTACTGATTGTAAAAGGGAACCTATTTGGCTTGCTTTTGTAATCAGTTGTACTTTCCTGTGGTGTCCCACCATGCCAAACCTAAAACAAAGTTAGCACTATCTCAATAATTACTCTACTTGCAAACTTTCCCTGAAGAACTGCGGAAGAATTATTGGTTAGGGTATATTTTGCATGCATTGTTTGACCTATATAATGTGAACATCATAAAAATAATGTTTAATACCATGTTGTAACATTTTTCATCCTAAAATGGAGTGATTCATATAACAGAGTGTAATGTGGAATATTTCATGATACTACATGTGTTTACAGCTTGTATGAAGCATTTAGTTTAATGTTCATTGTTACATCATGTACTGCTTATTTTGTTTTTACATTTGACATAATTTTGTGAAAACGTCATTATTTACAGTAACCTACTAGGAATGTTGCAAATGAGAATTAGGAAAATTGATCACATGTGCATAGTGTCATAGGCAACTTCTGAGCCTATATATTGATAACACAAATGTAAAACTTGTGTATTTAAGAGACACCCACGTTCAGTGATAGAACAGGAAACATTTTCAGCAAAATAAGTGATATCCATATTTAATTTACTAAGTCAATATAAGAATTATCAGTAGATTTTATTTTCCATGATTTAGTATTGACATTTTGGTGAGACACATTTTTTTTTATTAAAGATTATATTTGTCATTTTTGCATGCTATATGCTGAAGTCTTGTTTATGCAATATAATGTACACAGAGTTTAGTATTATTTAAGCAAATGTTTAATAATGTTATACAGAAAGCAACAGAATCAGTTTCAAAATTATTAATATATTTCATGTGGGGCTTTACTCTATTAAATATTCATATTCCAAAGACAGGGTGGCTTCTTAGGTCTACATTTTTATATGACAGCCATTATTAGTTTTATTCTCTTTCCTTTGATACCCATCTGTCTTATTATTGAACAAACACTTAACATATAACCATTAATGTTTGCATTTGCATTAAAATGCAAATCTAAACGACATTACGATATTCACGATAAGGGTTAGTTATCATTGTGAGCATGCGGCTTGAAGTTCCAGAATGTCATAACCCTGATTTACTACATGCTATAGCTAATTTACAGTATATTTTAAGATATGGCATCCCTTAGTTGGAATAATTACTCTTTAGTATGCTTGCAGCTATAATGCAGATAAATGTGTTACCTAGGGTAACAGTTACTGAAACACAGTAATGAAATATAAATAAC
Source organism: Protopterus annectens (assembly GCF_019279795.1). Lineage (NCBI taxonomy): Eukaryota > Metazoa > Chordata > Ceratodontiformes > Protopteridae > Protopterus > Protopterus annectens. The sequence continues at coordinate 573,574,949 of NC_056735.1, forward strand.
ATTAATGAGCAATTAGAAAGTGTCTAAAGAATTGATTTTCTCTCTCCAATTTCTACATAATAATCCTTTGAGAAAGATAACTTAATGCAGAAGAGCTTTCAATTTTCTAAATAAGTATTTATCATCCTTACAGCTTTAAATTAATATAAAGAATTACTGGGACTAAAGACATTGCTAATGAAATCCCAATGAAGTTTTAATATAATTAACCATGCAAAACTCAAGGAAAAATGGCAGAAACACACCAGTTTAAATTAGTCTTTATTAATTTTAATATGTCTCAGCTTGTTATGACTGGCTTTTTTGTCGGACATGGAATTGATTTACAGTGTGATTTTTCAGCTAAATCATACAATCATACATATGACCTTTGCTGATAAAGAAATGTATGTGAAATGTTGGGCAGACAGGACAATAATCTTTTTTCTTTCTTTCTTTCTTTCTTTTTCTTTCTTTCTTTCTTTCTTTCTTTCTTTCTTTCTTTTTCTTTCTTTTTCTTTCTTTCTTTCTTTCTTTTTTATTCAGCAGCCTTCTGAAAGACAAACAGGTCACTTCTTGAAAAGTCTAGAAAGTGTGATTCTCATAGAATATAGGTAGTGAGATCTATGCCTGAATCCTTTAGTTGAACTTTTTTCCCTTGTTTTTAGCTACCCGTATGACATCTACATCATTTTTACCAGCTGAAAGTGGAAAATATAGATATATTCAGATTTACCAATTTATAAGATTCTAAGTATATAAATAATATACATACATATATATATATATATATATATATATATATATATATATATATAGATATAGATATAGATACACACACACACAAATATAGATATAGATATAGATATGGATATATGTGTATATATATGGGTCTCATTCAGAAGATCAACTGAACTGAAAATTGTACTTCATATGGTAAAGACCATGTGACTGAATTTCCAAAATGTTGAATCATTTGAATACACACACATATATATATATATATATATATATATATATATATATATATATATATATATATATATATATATATATATATATATATATATATATATATATATACACACACACACATACAAGGATTGGGTCTGTAGGGGTTGCTTCCCCCTGCAAGAATGTAAATTTTGTTTGTTTATTCATCATTTGATGTTTTGGAAAGTATACGGTCTTAACCATATGAAGATTGACTTTCCATTGAGCCAATCCTCTGAATGGGATCTATATATATATATATATATATATATATATATATATATATATATATATGGGATCGCTACTAAATCCCGAATGTTCATAATCACAAAGACCAGAATATCGAGACTAGAATCTCGAACACATGAAATATCGAAAATACACATTCCTGAAGACCGTAATCCCGAATTAAGCCACCAAAAACTAAACAAATATAGTATTCCAGTAACAGTACCCTTATATTGAAGTAGCAGCAGATATTACATTATTTCGCCATCCAGAAAGAGTAATTAAGCAGACATAACATGATAAGGCAGCTGATATAGAAGGAACGGGTTTCTTACGCACATTTTACATAACTATATATATCTATATATCTATGTATATGTATGAAATATGTCTACCACTGTCCTGCTATACATACACCTAGACACCTATGCACATATTCCATATCCACAAAGCAAAATGGATAGGAAATAAACATAGGAAATACCATTGCTAGCACCATGTTATAAAAGTAGTGCTATACCTTTAAGTTCTCATACAACAGCAGACGTCATCAACATGTCTGACGAACGGTTTGAAGCACTCAGAAGTGTAGAACAGCTCTATCAGAGAGTACAGTCACAGAAAACAAAGCAGGTGTTAATAATTGAAGGGCATGTTTACCATTTGGAAAAGAAGCAGGACATGCGCAGGTACTGGTTCTGCAAACTGAAGCGGAGTGGCAGTTGTAAAGGCAGAGCTGTCACTGATTCGCTATCTGAAGGTGAACAGCTGTTCAAATCAAACCCTCATAATCACGTAGGTGATCCATTCAAAGTTGAAAAATACAATGTGTGTGGCTCGCTAAAACAGAAGGCTTCATTGTCTAGGGACATCCCATGCATGTTGGTAGATGATGATATGGCATCAACATCATTACAGTGTGTTGCTAGTATGCCAACAAGGAAAGCTCACTGCAGCAGATCAGAAGAGTAAGGTGTAAGTAGGATAATGAATCACATATACCTAATCTAACTCTGCAAACTGTACAACTGAGTATGTATCCATTTCAGTCGGGGACATAATTGAGAAGCGTATGTCTGATACAACGTCAGGGACTGCAGTCATTGTTTTCAGTACAGTTAAGAATTTGCATGACCTCAGTGTGGCCACTATCTGGTTGATGTATGGGACATATTTCTGTAAAGGGACACTATGCAGTCAGCTGTATAGTATTCATGGTACTGTCAGGTGTGCAGGCTGCAGTAATTGTGTTCCCCTCATGTACTGTTTGATGTTGAAGAAGTCCATGAAAGTGTATAACTTGATGTGGCATTGTGTTCTTTATCTATTCTCAGCACATGACTTTAGCTTATCTCTAGAGTTTGTATTATGTGACTTTGAAGTTGCTGCCATTAAGAGTATCTGTCTCAACTTTAGTACAATCACTGCTAAAGGATATCTGTTCCATTTTGGGCAGGACGTATGGAGGAAGGTGCAACAACTGGGACTGGGTTCCCTATATAACAGCTCCCATGAATTCCAGTTAGCTATCAAGTGCTTAGTTGCATTAGCTTTCCTGCCAGAAAATTATGTAATACCTACGTTTAATGCTTTGAACGACACATTCCCTGAGGAAGGTAGGGAGGTCATCAAGTACTTTACAGACTGGTATCTATTGGGGAGATTAAGGAAGTTTGCCACTAGGTCTGCCACTGTTACTAGGTTCCCGCCATTCTTCCCGATTAGTTTTTGGAATGTATCTGAGCTAAACAGATTGTTTTTGCCATGGACACAAAACTCAGTGGAGATGTGGCATCGCCAGTTGAAATGCATACTTGGAAATATGGGTACAGATCTGTCTGTGTTACTAACAGCTTTGGCTAGGGAACAAAACCGAGTGAATGGATTGCCTGAGAAACTGGCTGCTGGGTATCCTCCAACACCTGGGTGCCGTAAGCTTATAGAGAGACACCATCATTTTCAGTGGGTACTTGATAATCAAAGTGAGTATACCTGCTTGGGATTCATGCATGCAATAGCGTGACTTTTGAAAATGTGATGCGGTGCTGCTGTTGTACCATTAGTTACAAGAGGCACAGGGTGGATAACATGTATTAGAAGCACAAACTTTAAAAAAAATGCAAAAATAAGCATTTCTGTACTCCCACTCAGAATAAATAAATAAATACACAAATGCTGCAAATCGAGCACAAGAGGTTCCAAATAAGTTCCAAATGGGTGACCCAGTATACTATAAATTGCTTTATTATAAAAACAAAATGATTTAGCGTGTTCATCCATTCACAATGTGGACTTCATCAGAATACTAATCAATTGCAAAAAACTGTTTAAATATTGATTCATTTTGGTGCCAATGGGTTTAGCCAATAAAAATCATTAAAAAGTTTAAAGTGATACCTAATCATTTTATCACTTGTACTATATGCAATATAAAAACTCATTACAAGTATTGATTCAGTACATACAATTTACACAGTTGAATAAGAAATGAATAAATAAATAAACACATAAAAGAATAATAATACACTTTGCCATTGTTTCATAATCATAGCTTACTAAATCATAAACATGCCTGCAATACAGACTTAATGGGGATACAGTCATTCAATCCAGGGGGAGTTGTGGCATCAAGAAGCAACTGCCACTATACTTCTTTCTCCCCCAAAACAGCCTTGATATTTTTTCTCCTTGGATTTATACTATCTCCAGTATACCAAACTTAAAATTGTGATCCCCCCCCTACACTCTATATATCTGTATAGGGCATTATTGTGGTCTTTTTTCCGGATGTTATATAGATGGTGATAAATTCTATTCTTGAAACATCTATCAGTTTTGCCCATGTAATACCCCAGACACTCTGTACATTTAGCCATGTATTTGACATATTTGGTATTGCAATTACCCTGTTTAAACATAACCTTTGTCTTGGTGACATTTCTCAATATGATACTATCAACTTGCAGTATGGAAATGCAATGTTTGCAATTTCCACACTTTCTAGTGTGTCCTGTCCTGTTGTTCTTTCCCCTGTATTCACTATTATTCTCAAAATTACTTTTTAAATTCCTCGCTATCTTATACACAAAGGTAGGTGTCTCATCTATAACTTGACTAATATCTTCATCTGCCTTCAGAATGTTCCAATTGCCACAAATAACATGTTTGACTTTGTCTACATGGGGACCATATTCCAATATACATGCTTGACTATGTTGTGAATCATTATTATGTTCCATACATGATTTAACTTGCATAATACCAGTCCCTAATATAGGTTTGTATTTATTACCCCATTCTTTTATAACAAATATTGTAACATCATCTAGCAGACCCTTAGGATAACCACTTTCTTCAAATAGGGAACCAATATAATACATTTCCTGTACCATATCGTTATAACATGATGTCATCCTGGCAGCTCTGATACACTACCCTTTGAATATATTCCGCATTTGTTTCCTAGGATGATTACTTCTATTTTCTAAATACTTATTACTAAAGGTATCCTTCCTATAAAAATGAGATTTGAATCCAGTGAGGATGTTACCTATATAAGTGCCTAAATAAGGTATGACTTCAGTGTTAACACTATGTGTAAATTTCAGAAAGACACTAGTACTATTTAAGTATCCAATAAATTGCTCTATCATCTCTAGGGGCCATCCCATGTGATAAAAATATCATCCAAAAACCTTGTATAATATCTGATGTTATTATAATAATCGCTGTTAAATATGTGGTTTTCTTCCCAATCCAACATTACAAGGTTAGCGAATATGGGTGCGCATGCCCCTCCCATGGCCACACCTTTAGTCTGCCTATAGAGTTCACCTTCACAGAATATAAAATTATTCTCCAACACTAAGGTCATGCAAGCCACGATAAGCCTAGTCCAGTCCCATCCTATACCCGCATGTTTTCTAATACTATTGCAGAATCCAACCAAACCATCCTGTTTTGGTATACATGAGAAAAGGTCCACTACATCTATAGAGATCAAGGTCAAATCCTGTTTCCATAAGTTAGTTGTCAGTCTACTTAAAAAATCCCACAAAACTTTAAAAATGTGAGGTACTTTAACATATATGTGCTTCAGCCAATGATCTATAGCGGGTCTATATCATAACATCGAAGTTCTCTAACATCGAATGTTATTATATTGAATCCTAAACACCGAAGTGTGAAAACATCAAACAGTCAGAATAGCGAATTTTTTCCCAGGGAAAAAATTTGCTATTCCGAGAAACATACACACAGCACAAACACACACAAAAAACAGCCATCCACACACATACAATTAAAATCCTACACCTAAACTAAACTTTACATACAGTACTAGCTATCCACTTACCTTAACCCAACCCTAACCCTAAGGTCCGTCACTATCGCACACTCACCTCACCCACTCCCTAACCCTAACTCACCTAACCCACCCCCTAACCATTACCTACACACAATCACACACTTACCTGACCCACGCCCTAACCCTAACTCACCTAACCCGCCCCCTTACCCTAACCTACACACAATTGCACACTTAACTGAACCTGACCCGTAAAGCTCCAACATATCGAATGCTGAAAACAGCGAAGCCACAGCAATGGCCCACTGAATTCTTTCCCTGGGAAAGAATTTGATGTCCTGCACCTTCGCTGTTTTCAGCGTTCGACATTACGGGTTCGATATTATAGCATTCAATGTTAGAGAACTTTGATGTTATAATATAGACCCATCTATAGCTACCCCAATGAGGAAGGTTTTAGAATGGCTGCCCAAAATAATGGGTCTAAATTGGGGGTTACTAATGTCCTTGTGAACCTTTGGGATACCTACTATTGTTGATAGTTTAGGAAAATCTTCCTTCATAAAGTTGTACACATCTGGTGTTTCCCTGTTATCAAGTAAATTTTCTTCCAATTACATATCTATGTGTCTATATGCAATATGTATTTCGTTGATAGATATTGTTTCATAATTTCCTGACTGTTGTATAATCTCATACATCTTGTTAACGTATTCCAAAGAGTCGTATATTACAACTCCTCCACCCTTATAATCCTAATATTGCAATCAGATTTCAACTGTTTTAATTTTGTTGTTTCCTCATGAGTTAAATTGCTTCTGACCCTATTACCCTGAATGTTCAGTTGTAATTTATATATTTCTTTAATAACTACTTTCTCATATGTAGCTATACTGAGGTGTGTGGGTGGAACAAATGTACTTTTTTTCTTAAGCCTGCTGGTTGTGGGGAGGGGTGGTTTACCTTTAAAGAAAATGGCCAAGTTCAACTTCCTAAGAAGTAGTTTTAATTCTGTTAATGTATCTACTAAGTTAAATCGTATCCTAGGTATGAACTTTATACCCCTGGAAAAGAGATTAATGTGTATTTGTCTATTACCATGTTTGTGTAGTTATACACTTTAAACTTGCACATACTACATACCACACCATCCTGGGACACTGTGATCGATTTGTCCTTTCTTTTTACCAACTCCTTTGTTCCCTCCACCACTGGTCTGTTTTGTTAGATCTCCCCTTCCCTTTGTACCAATTCTGTCTACACTTCATGTGTTGTTGCTGTTTCCAACCCCTTTAAAAATTAAACTTGTTACTCTCCTTATTATATCCTTGTTCTGTATTCTCAACAGGATGAAATCTGTTCTGCGCCCGTTCCCCATACAAAATGTTAGACTTCTCAGCTTTAATATCTTTCCATGGGTATACTCTATTTTTTCTGTACTGCTCCATATCTTGCTCAATTATTTTAGTTTTCTTCTTAAATATTTTTAGACCTATTCTCAACGTTTTTCAACTGCTTGTTATATAATTTTTCCCATTGGAAGAATAAAACATCACTGGTTATAGCAGAAATTAATTTCTCAGCCTCAGCCAATAAATGACATAATCTCTCATCAGTGTGTTTGATAACTAATTTCATGTACTCAAAACCAAAATTATTAAACAAAGTTTCATATTCAAGACATATGCTGTCAGTCAAAACAATACCCATTGGTACTTTAAAAAAATGTAAACCCACTGGCACAATTTTAGACTCACTACACTTTCCCAAATAAGCGTTGTCTAAATTAATACCCTTGATTACTCCAAGTTTATTACCCAACATGTAAATCATGTCCCTCAAAGTTCCTTTATCCATACTACTGTTTAATTCATCTGTGTTTTCATTTACAACTTGGTTACTATTACACACGTTAAATTCGTAATTCAGCTTTAACAATGCATTAAATTTAGGGTCGCCCGGTGCATTATTGATGTCATTAGCATCTGTAATTCTGTTATTCAAATTGTTGCCAACAGTACCTTTGCCATTAATGGCTGCAAAATATGTGCACATAGGTAAAGTTCATTTCGGCTTGGCCCCATTGCGAAGATACTCCTCCTCCGAATTGTCATGCAGAGAAAAGTCCAAAATCACCTCCTTCCCCATCCTCTTGCTGTTGTTGTCACTGTTAACAATCCGATAAGATGCCAAAGCATCTTCAAAAGTGTTTGTGCTGATGGCATCTCCCTGACCATTAGGGATCTCCTCCCTGATGTCACTTCTGCTCAGTGTGAAAGCTGGGCGTAGCGGACTGTACTCCTGGTCCAAAAGAGTTCTCTGCTGCATGAACAGTTCAATTTATCTGGTAACTTCACCCTTAAGTATGATAACTTCCAAATGATGTTTTAGCATGTCATCATGGTTAACTGGTGAAAAAATTGATGGTATATCATCCAAGGAATCCATTGTGCTCGCAACAACACAGATTTTTAAAAAAAAAAAGTAAAAAAAGGAAAAAAATATAGATAGGATACCTTTAGTAATGATTATTTAGAATACAGAAGTAATCATCCTAGGAAACAAATGCGGAATATATTCAAAGGGCAGTGTATCAGAGCTGCCAGGATGACATCATCTTATGACGAAATGATACAGGAAATGTATTATATTGGTTCCCTATTTGAAGAAAGAGGTTATCCTAGGGGTCTGATAGATGATATTATGAGATTTATTATAAAAGAATGGGGTAATAAATACAAAGCTATATTAGGGACTGGTATTATGCAAGTTAAATCAAGTATGGAACATAATAATGATTCACAATATAGTCGAGCATGTATATTGGAATATGGTCCCCATGTAGACAAAGTCAAATGTCTTATTTGTGACAATTGGAACATTCTGAAGGCAGATGAGGATATTAGTCAAGTTATAGATGAGACACCTACCTTTGTGTATAAGATGGCGAGGAATTTAAAAAGTAATTTTGAGAATAATAGTGAATACAGGGGAAAGTACAACAGGACAGGACACACTAGAAAGTGTGGAAATTGCAAACATTGCATTTCCATACAGGAAGTTGATAGTATCATATTGGGAAATGTCAGCAAGACAAATGTTATGTTTAAACAGGGTAATTGCAATACCAAACATGTCAAATACATGGCTAAATGTACAGAGTGTCTGGAGTATTATGTGGGCAAAACTTGATAGATGTTTCAAGAATAGAATTTATGACCATCTATATAACATCTGGAAAAAAGACCACAGTAATGCCCTATAGAGACATATAGAGTGTAGGGGGGAAATCACAATTTTAAGTTTGATATACTGGAGATAGCATAAATCCAAGGGGAGGAAATATCAAGGCTATTTTGGGGGAGAAAGAAGTAGTGGCGGTTGCTTCATGATGCCGCAACCCCCCCTGGATTGAATGACAGTATCCCCATTAAGCCTGTATTGCAGGTACGTTTATGATTTTGTAAGCTATGATTATGAAACAATGGCAAAGTGTATTATTATTCTTTTATGTAATTTATTTATTTATTCATTTCTTATACAATTGTGTAAATTTTATGTACTGAATCTATACTTGCAATGAGTTTTTATATTGCATATAGTTTGTTTGTGTCTTTCGGCTTTTCCTGGTTAGGGGTTACCACAGCGGAACTCCAGTCCGCTAATGATTGGCAGTTAATTTTTATGTAACAGCTTGCCAGGCCTGACGCACAACCTTCAATGAAGGTACGCCCATTCACACATGTCTCCACGCAGAAGACGCTCTAGCTGAGAATCGAACCGGACAGTGTCTTACAGTGAGATGACAACACTACCGCAGCACCACCACCGCGGGTGTACAAGTGATAAAAGGATTAGGTATCACTTTAAAATTTTTAAAGATTTTTATTGGCTAAACCCATTGGTGCCAAAATGAATCAATATTTAAACAGTTTTTTTGCAATTGATTAGTATTCTGATAAAGTCCACATTGTGAGTGGATGAAGGTGCTAAATCGTTTTGTTTTTATAATGAAGTGATTTATAGCATACCAGGTCGCCCATTTGGAACTTTTTTGGAACTTCTTGTGCTCTATTTGCAGCGTTTGTGTATTTATTTATTATGTATTAGAAGCACTTGCAACTTCGATGGTCCTTTCAGACCAGGGAGTTTCTGTTATAATTGTGATGAATTTTGCCACAGTACAAATTGTGTGTATTCACGTGGTGCATATGTATGTAAAGCCATTTCCAGATGTCTGCATTTCTCAATCTGTATGCTGTGGAAAGCCAGAATTATATGTTTACAACTGCTGGTGCTAGAAATGGAGAAGACTGCAGATCTGATATTTGTTTATGGTGTGTTTCACATGTTATGGTATTTCATGCACGTTATTTCATTGACAGCAAGAATATTTCATGGGAATTAAACGTTGGCTTTGCAAAGGTACTATTTTTCGGTATTTTGGGCATTCGGCACTATAGTCTTCGGGATTGTAGAAGTTCGGTATTATCGGAATTCAAGATTCTATTCTTGGGATTCTGATCTTTGAGATTTTGTGCATTCTGGATTTAGTAGTGATCCTATATATATATATATATATATATATATATATATATATATATATATATTTTTTATATATATATATATATATATATATATATATATATATATATATATATATATAGGTCTACTTCAGTAGATTGAAGACTCTGACAATGCATAAGACAGATGACCTGGAACACAGACTTTCCATTTCAGATAAATAACCGCTTGGCAAACTAGAAAAACTAATTAAAACAGAAGCAAAGTAAACCCACCCATGTGGGGGCTTCACCCTCACACCCACCTATGTGGGGGGGGGTTGTGCCCCCACACCCCCTAACTAAATATACCAACTCCAAGATCGCACTTACACAGGGGTAAGGGGAAAAGTTCAACATCATGTTAAAGCAGTTACTTACCTGGAGTGGAAAGTCGGAGTTCTGGGTCATTTGTGTTGTGAATTGTTAGCGTTGTTATCTCATCATTATGAAAGTCAGGTAAGCGGGATTTTGGTCTACTGAAGTAGACCCATATGTGTGTATAAATATATATATATATATATATATATATATATATATATATATATATATATATGTATGTATGTGTGTGTGTGTGTGTGTGTGTGTGTGTAAAGTGTACTTTTTATTACATAACACATAAAAGATAAATATAAAATGACACTCCACCAAATATTCATTCTGTCCAATTGAAAACTTTGCTGTCAGCCTTGTTAGATTAAAATTTGTATACATGTGTATACTTTGAAGAAGAAGAATTGTTATAACCATTACCCGGTTGTTTTAATTGAAAAGACAATGGGCAGGATTCACGAAGGCTTGCACGGAGTCTAAGAGTAGTGTAAGACTCCATGCAGCCTTTGCGATCCAGGAACAGCCCAAAGAACGTGTAAGAGACCAGCTAAAACGTCTCTTACACGGAGTGGGCATGGATAAGCTAATCACCTCACTTGCAGCCGAATAGCATGCAAATGAGGATGATTAGCGATCCAGGAAGCCCAGAACAGCCCATGTAAGAGCCGTTTTAGCTGCAGAAATGTACTCAGTTGACAACTGAGTACGTTTCTGCAAAAATCACATTGGAGCCATGTCAGCTCCAAATAAAGGGTGCATATGTGTCAGGCAGCATGCCAATGGCCAAGTATGTGGCCATTGGCAAGGTAACCTGATGCAAAATTAAGAAAAATATATATATTTTTTTTGGCGATCGCCAATGTTTAAACCCAGCGCAGCCCCGCGCAAACGGGCTGTGCTATATAAAACATAAAAACGAAGGTTATAAACCCACAAATGTGGGTTTTATGCAATACATGGAATGACAATGCAGGGACCAGCAGACCAAAAACAACATGGCCACCGTGTAGTGGTTGCTAAGGGGGAAGCTGAGTCTAAGAGATGTAACTAAGCATTAGTAGGCAATCTGATGCAAATGAGTGTTAGGATACTGAATTCCACTGTCACATAGCAAATGAACACATTCTGAGTAGTGTAAGAGTTACAGAAAGGGGAGGAACAGAGTAGGAGATAGGTGACATTACAGGGGGGAATGGCAGAAATAAATGCAGTTCATTGGAGGTCAGAGTTACATGACAGATGTCAGACACATATCATGGAAAGAGGAGTGCCACAACATAAGCATGGGAAAGTCGAGGAATGGAAGGTGTACACTGTTGCCTACACCAAAGTTTCTTGCTGGGCGTGCATGCGCATGTGTGCGCGCCATGAAGCGCGAGTAAGACAGTGTGCGTGCGTGTAAGGCAGACTGAGCATGTGGGAGCGTGTTGGGAGATGTTTAACACTGTTTGCGCGGGTGTGCGCGCGTTTTAACCTGAATAAGCAGATTCTGAACCGTGTAAGCATGTGTGTGAGCATGTAAGCCACTGTGAGCATGTTTCTGCTGGTATGCACACAGCTCCCTCCTGAGGAAACAGAGAGGAAAAAGGAAGCAACAGATTTAGTAGGAAGCTAGCAGGGAATACTGCTGGAGCTAGCAGGTGAAAACAATTAGAAGCAGGCAACTACACAGGTAGAATAGTAGTCCAGCCCAGCACTTAAAACTCTGCAAACAGCAGTGCAGGATGTTTCTCTCCAGAGACACTGCAAGACAGGAGTAAGCTACTAGAAGTGAAAACTGAAAAAGCTGAACTCAGAGCAGAAATGTTAGGGGCTGCCATAGCTGTCATAATGAGACATAGGTGACTTGCTGAGGGTGGTGACAATGCAGATGGTGCCAGACAACCCACAGTGAGGAGACGGAGAAGAGTGTACAGGCCCAGGGTCACCTACCATGGGTTACATGAGCTGGAGATAGTAGAGCGCTATAGAGTGGACAGAGACCTCCTGCAGAAAATAGTGGAGCTGTGCAGGCCACGCCTCACACACAGAACCAACAGAGGGGAACCCATCCCAGTGGAAACCAAGGTATGTGTTGGCCTAAGAATACTAGCAACAGGTACCTTCCAGAGACCAACTGGTGATATGATGGGGATATCACAGGCATCAGCCTCCAGGGTACTGCACCAGTTCCTGGATGCCATGTCAGCACATGTCGGTGATTATGTATATTTCCCCAATGCCCGTGAGGTATTGGCCAGCAATATGCATCTCTTCCAGCAAATAGCGGAATACCCTGAGGTAGTGGGTGCAATAGACTGCACGCACATACACATCAAAGCACCAGCCGGTGAGCGGGGTAGGGCCTACATTAACCACAAGGGCTTCCCCTCCATCAACTGCCAGGTCGTGTGTGATGCCCAGGGCATAATAATGAATGTGTGTGCTGGCTGCCCTGGGAGCTACCATGATTCCCACATCTGGCATTTGACGCAGCTGTACCAGACATTTGCCAATGGGGACATCCCACATGGACACCTAGTGGGGGATGCAGGTTATGCACTGGAGCCGTGGCTGATGACACCCATCAGAAACGCACACACACCTGAACAGGAACACCATAATGAGGCACACGCACAAACACGTAATGTAATAGAGCATGTGTTTGGGCTGCTCAAGTCATGGTTCCGGTGTCTGGACACATCTGGTGGAGCCTTGCAGTACACACCAACTACATGTACCCAAATTGTCATGGTATGCACTATGCTACATAATATGATCTTGTGAAAACAGCTGCAGCAGGACCAGCATAGGGCTGGGCCAAACAGCCCCCCACCATTGCCAAGACTATCACAGGCAGAACGTGACTCGGAGGAGGAACAACCTGAGCCTGCCCCAGTAGGCTGAAGGAGGCGTGCCCAGTATGCCCTGGCCTTGGCAAAGAGGCAACGCATAGCACATACACTGGCTCAGTAGGAGCCCTGGGAATGATACCCCCTCTGACTCACTCAAATAATAACAGGGATGCCTAAAATGACATGACCTGCTCACAAACATGTACAGGGAGCTTAATATGTGCATCCGACAGAGGCAGCCCTGCAGCACCACCTGAGGCATGAATGCCATGTGTTAAGTAATGTAACACCATGTACTATATGCACACCTGAGGACCGTGACTAACATCCTACCCTCACCAAGCATCATGCCACAATATGACAATGAGATGATCAAGTGCAATAATTGGCTGAAGTATTGCAGTTAGTCAAAGGGGATCCAATGTGTGCCAGCCTGGGATGACATGCTGAGCATGACATGATGCCCCACCTGCTAGGACTGGCATGCACCTATCAGTGCAGGCCGTATGGATACTGGCAAAGTCTGTTGTTACCCACAGCGTGCCCTGAACAGGTAAGGCTCAAAACACAAACCTACCTCCATAGGTATCAGAAGGGATAAGAACCTAGATGTAATGCTACCCAATGCCAGAAGTCTAAACAGCAAGATGCATTCAGTCTAAACTCATCCAATATGGAGAATGTTGATATCTGTGCTATAACAGAAAACTCGGTTAAGGCTCACAACAGCACCCTAACACTACCAGGTTACACCTCATACTGTGCTGTACAGCCTCAAAACATGGAACAAGCTACAAAAGGAGGGTGACTAGCAATAATTGTCAAGGATAACCACACCCCCATGTTGGTACCACAACAAGAGGCAGCATGGACTAGCCATGGTCAAGTAACAGTGGCTAAAACTGCCCCCCAGTTTATAGCCTGCTACAGACTACCGTCCCAACACCAGGAACTGTACCTGGCCTATGCTGGAATACATGAATATATCAAGTCCTCCAAACCACATTATATTGGGTGACTGAAAATACCCAGACATAGACTGGGAGCATTATACTAGCTCCAACACTGTAGGACAAAAGTTCATAGAATCCATAAACCAAAATGCCCAGGAACAACGTACCACTCCCACAAAAGGGGTAAGCATACTGGATGTGATAATCAGCAACATGGGTACTGGATGGCAAGATGAGAAGTGTATTGCTCACTGGTAAAACCAGACCATAGAGTAATCACACTGGATATACAAATCCTGACCACAGTCCCTGGCCAGAAAACCACAGTGAAAAACATGTGTAAAGCAATATTTGCACTCCTACAAACTGATGTGGAATACATTAAAGGTCCTTTGCAGGTGCAAAATATGGGCCACACCTCAGAACCTGTAATACAGCCATTCCATGAACACTGCCAGGAATGCTTGGAGTATGCAATCCTAAATTAAAACAAGACACAATGCCATACACACAGGCATCTGGCATGGTGGACACCAGCCATAACCAAACCATGCAAGAGAATGAGGAAGCTACTACATGATAGAGCAAACATAAAAAAAGAAGTAATCACTGATCAGTAGTATGGCAATAAAATATGTCCACACATACAATCCACTAAGGCCAGCCACAACAAGTTGAATCTGTGAACCTTGAGGCAATGTTACACCTGCCCCAAGTACACAGACAACCCCCAGCTCCCCCCAAGAAATACAAATATATGTGAGAGATGCAACCATCTATCCAAACTGGAGGCTGAGCTCCCTCAACGCAGTACTCCCAAAACTAGTCAGGAGGAGAAGGTAACCACACACACCACAAACCCAGTCCCACATAGACCTAACACAACTGCAAACCAAAGACATAAACACAGAAAAACATTCCCGGAGGCCCGAATTACAAACACACCACACCAACAGAGGCCTCCAAAGCAGACACCCAATCAAACAACCTCCAAACATAGCACATGCAACACATAGTACACAAAGCTGGTGTGCCAAACAGTCACAGGCCAGAAGGAGAAACAACTTGCCTGATATAGTTGTAATAGGTGACTCCATAGTGAGACATGCTGTTGTCCCGCACACCAGACTGAACAAGTGAAAGGGTACTGTAAGCTGCCTGTAGGCTGCTACAATACACCACATAACACAAGTATGCAGGTCACCCCAAAGCAAGTAGAAATATGATGCAGTCATAGTCCATGCTGGTGTGAATGACCTGAGATGTACCTCCCTGGACTACATGAAAATAGACATAGATGAGCTCTCCGATTATGTAGTCCAGGACGGTATGACACTGACTGTTTGCAGCATCCTACCCTCACCAAGAATGATGGTACAGTACAAACACGGAATGATCAGTTATAACAAGTGGCACAATTACTGGTGTCATTCCAAGGGGATCCAATGTCTGTCTGCTTGGGATGTTAAGCTGCACAAGCCACACAGCTGTTCCAGGGATGGCTTGCACCTGTTACCCCTGGGTGTCTGGATATTGGATAAGGCTTTTGCCACCTCTATAGAGCCTATTATAGGCAAGACTGAAAAGACTAACCCACCACCCTACAAAACATAAGTGGAAAGAAACATAAGGGTAATGCTGACCAATGCCAGATTTGTAAACCCCAATATGCATGCTCCCGAGGCCATCCCCAGTATGGAGAACATTGATGTCTGTGCAGTGACAGAAACCTGCTGCAAGCCTCCTGACAGCACACCAGCACTACCAGGTTATACCACATATCATGTGTCATGGCCCCAAAACCTGGAACAAAACATAAAAGGAGGGTGAGTATCCATATTCAGGACAGACACCCATATGTCCAGGAAACTGACAATGCACAAGGCATTGGAGTCCTCCCATGTGCAACTAACCATAGGCAAGACTGCTGTACAGTCTGTAGCATGCTACAGACCACACTCTCACACACAGGAACCCCACCCAGCCGTCCTGAAGACACTGCACAGTATGAATGTCCCACCAAATACCAAACAAGGTACTCACAAAGTACCACATAGGTGGTAAACCATTATGTATGGAAGGAGTAATCAGGGACCTAGGGACACAAGTGGACAGTAACCTGTTATGTGACGCTCACATTGCCAATGTGGCATGGAAGACTGTCTATACTGGACACCGTATCATGAAAGGATTCACATCTACGTCAACAGAGGTCATTGTGCCCCTATACTGTTCTCTTATCACACCCATAGTCTAGTACAATGCCTCATTTGGGATGTACCTTACCTGACTCCTGCAGCAGTTAGAAAGACCTCAAAGGTACCTCACAAAGAGGATAAAGGGTCTCAAATATATGTCATATGCTGCCTGGCTGTAGACACCCCAGCTGAATGCAGTCACATACTGCCTACACAGAGGCATTGCATGCCTGTTGTACAAGGCCATGTCCAACACAGGAGTAATGGACATGCTCCATCCCAGAAAACTCAAAGCCATTGGAGCTGTGAGAGTGAGAGATGTCAACCTCAACACATAATGAAATAGGATGTGCTGGAGGGACAGATACATAACCCAGAGGCTCCCCACACCCTGGAACAGAATCCCACTCCATGTTAGGCAGAGCCCCTCACTGACACTCTTCAACAGGAATCTTGCCAAGTGGATGGATGATCGTAGAGTTACACTGGGGGTCTTCACTGTGTCACGTCCAGACAGAGGCACAGCAAAGCAAATCATAAATGGACATAATATTCACATAGCAAGGGGTGGCGAAAGACACACACACTCTGGCTAGGCTTACAAATGCCCTAGGGTGGATAGCCTAGTATGAACCTATGAGGATACAAATTGTACAGGACACTAAGGATAATCCCAAGGCTTCCACAACTGATGTTAGGAACCGTGTTGGGAATTCACAGATATGCTCTGAATCACACAAATATTACAAACAACATACCAAACACACACACATATTGCCAACATACATCCTGACAGGTGCAGTGCAAACCCCCCCCCCCCGAATGCAAAATATCTATCCCAGCAGACTGCTGGCCCCCTGACATTGCAGATGCTGAGGTAACAGCCAGCATCTAAAAAGCAAAACACACAGCAGCAATGGTATGAGATGGTGTCCTGGGCTGAGTCCAACATGGACTCCAAGAAGAATGGAATGCCAAATCACACTACTGCTCAATTTCAGCCTTACCACAGGATATGTACCCAAAGAGCAGTGTACAACAACAGTGGTCCTTCTCAACAAAGGTGTTGCCTGAATGGATACTGAAAACTACCACCCCAGAATCCTGAGAAGCTCGGTCTGCACAGCTATGGAAAGGATCAGCATGTACCGCAGACATAAAGATATTGGCAACCTACTGACACTGGACCCTACCCAGTGTGGCTTTCTTAAGTGCAGATCCTGCCCCTAAACATGTTTGACTCATATGAAACAGTCATTAAGGTCATTGATGAGGGCAATGTGGTCCACACAGCGTAGCTGGACCTTGCAAAGGCTTCTATACAATACCCTATGTGTTCATTATAGATATGCTCACCAGCTTAAATATAAACCCCTATGTCAGTAGAGGGGTTGCAAACCAGACCAAGGACAGAACTGACATGGTCAGACATGCTGCAGCCATGTCAGACTACAAACCAGATATAACTGGCATCCCACAAGGCTTGGTCCTGGGACCTCCCTCGTCTAGTATATATGTCCCATAGGTACAGGCCAACATGGAAGGACTGTGTTTGAACATGTTTGCAGAGGACTACAAACTGCTCACCATATGTGACCCTCCAGCTGACACAAGCATCCCACAAAAGGGCCACATAGGAACAGACAACTGGTGCCATAGCCATGTCAGCAATCTAATTGCAGAAAAGTGTATAGTCAACCCCCGTGGATATACAGTAAGTGCCCACCAATTACCACATAGGTGTTAACCCATTACGTACTTAACATGTAATGAGAGACCTGGGGACACAAGGTGATAGATATCCTGCATTGGACAAACATGTGGCTGTAGTGTTTACAGGAACATACCATATACCCACCTAATCATGAAGGTTGTCAGATCTAGATAAGGGGAGGTCATTGTGGCTCTGCAGTCATCCTTCATCAGCGTTACAATTGACTACAATAGCCCCTGAGGGATGTACCTCAGCAGACACCTCCATCAATTGTAAAGTCTCCAACAGTACCTCATCGGGAGTATCAAAGAGCTTGCACAGATGCCATGTGTTGCCTGATTAAACAAACTGCATCTACACACACTGCCATACTGCCCACCCAGAGGCAAGCTATGCCTGATGTATAAAGCCATGTCCAAGCTGGTATCAATAAACATGCTGCACCTTGTACAATCTGAATGGCAGTGAGCTATGTACATGAGAGACCTGAACCCCAGCACTGACATACATAGGACAAGCTGTACTGCATGATCCATAACACAGAAGACACCCCCACCCATGAGTAAACTCCCAGTACAGGCTATCCATAGAGTCACTCATCGATTCTCCTCAAGAGGAATCTTGATGAGTGGATGGGAAATGGTAGGTTTAACCTGGGTATCACTGTTATGTCACAGGTAGACAGAGGCACAGTATACTAACCATGACATATGTCATGGCAAACTCCACTTACAATGTGTGTCGAAGGACAAACACACTCTCCAACTAGCATTAGAAATGGCCTAGGGCACATCGCTAGTGTTTGCAAATGTACACCTATGTTGTGGAATACACTACCAATGTTGGACAAGCCTGGTTTAAGTAGTTCATATCTGAACATAATGCAACATGGTCAGATGTGCACAACTGGCCCCTAACCAGGCTGTTGTGCTCACTATGGAAATGTAAAGCAATGATAGGACTAAAGCCCAGGATACTGTCCACCACAGTCAAAGTACTGAACCAGTACACTATACGGTACTACAGTGTTAGGTCAGTATGAAAGGATGTTGACAACTGTATGCAAAGTATCCCATGCAAACCCTGCAGGCACAGTATAATCCCTGTTGTGTTCACACACATAGCAGTTGGACAGTAACTACACAACATGACACACAACACACAACCATAAACGGGAGATTTTTTTGAAGTTCACACTCATCCACAAATGTGGTGGGCTGCAGAGGTCAACATATGGAAAGCTCACACTGGGCATGCTCACACACTTTGATAAATGAGACATATGTCAGACAACATGCCATGGGAAGGCTGAACTGGTCATGCTCACACACTTAGGCCAAATCTCAGTTTAGCAGTTGGCCACACATATCTGGTATTTGTACGTGTTATTCCAGGAACCAACCACATTACAGCAATCTGCCCAGTTCACACAGTTAAATGACTACAGAGACATACGTGATATAGTGGATCCCTCCCATATGCAAACATCTTCCACAGATACACAAGTTGTTCATACAAACAGGGAATGCTATGGCAATAAAGACCTGCAAACAGTCTATCAGCAACAAATAATGTGCATTTGACAATTAAACATATGGGTGTAGAGGTCAACACTAGGCTGTTTGCCCTAGGGAATGACAGCTTAGCCAGAGTGTGCTTGGTGTCTGCCTCCTCACAGGATGCACATTCCCCTTTCTAAACACTGATGATGTCAGCACCCTATAAGTACAGGAGGAGAAGGGAAACTTCCCTGTAACGCGAATAGTGCGTTCCGCTAATCCGTCCGTCTCAAGTGTCAAAACATAGTTAGGTAGGAGTTTGAATCCTGCAAATGCTCAGTGTGTGAGTGGGTTTGGTGTGTGTGCAAGTCTGTGTGAGGGAAATGTCCCCTTTTGGCAACTGGGAAAACACACTATTTATTTATTTTTTTGACCAGGAATGTGACCTACTTGGTTGACCCAGTTTTGTATGGAGGCCTGAGGAGAATACTCCAAGATGCATGTCTTGGAAATTGGGAGAGGAAACCGGAGTACCTAGTAAAAAAAAAACACAAACAACACAAAAGAACATGCAAACTCACCCCCACCCCCAGCCCCAGCCGGAGACCGGAGAACAGGTGCTGGTGTGAGGTGACAGCGTTGCACCACACTGTGCCGCTCTGTCCTGTGCACTACAGGATGCACATTCCCCTTTCTAAACACTGATGATGTCAGCACCCTATAAGTACAGCAGGAGAAGGAAAACCTCCCAGTAATGCAAATAGCGTGCTCCGCTAATGCATCCGTCTCGAGTGTCATAACCTAGTCAGGAAGGGGGTTGAATCCTGTGAGTGGGTTTGGTGTGTGTGCAAGTCTGTGTGAAGGAAATGTCCCTTTTGGCAACTGGGAAAACACACTACAGGATGCACATTCCCCTTTCTAAACACTGATGATGTCAGCACCCTATAAGTACAGCAGGAGAAGGAAAACCTCCCAATAATGCAAATAGCGCACTCCACTAATGCGTCTGTCATAGCATAGTTAGGTAGGGGTTTGAATCCTGTGAGTTGGTTTGGTGTGTGTGCAAGTCTGTGTGAAAGAAATGTCCCTTTTGGCAACTGGGAAAACACACTACAGGATGCACATTCCCCTTTCTAAACACTGATGATGTCAGCACCCTGTAAGTACAGCAGGAGAAGAGAATCCTCCCAACAATGCAAATAGCGAGGTCTGCTAATGCATCTGTCTCAAGTGTCATAACATAATTCAATAGGGGTTTGAATCCTGCAGATGGCAATTGTGTGTGTTTGGATGAGGGGGGTTAGTGTGTGTGCAATTTTGTGTGAAGGAAATGTCCCTTTTGGCAACTAGGAGAACAGACTACAGGATGCACATTCCCCTTTTTAAACACTGATGATGTCAGCACCCTATAAGTACAGCAGGAGAAGGGAAAACTCCCAGTAATGTGAATAGCACGCTCTGCTAATGCATCTGTCTTGAGTGTCATAACATAGTCAGGTAGGGGTTTGAATCCGGCAAGTGCGTGTGTTTGGGTGAGGGGGGTTAGTATGTGTGTGAGGGACATGTCCCTTTTGGCAACTAGAAGAACAGACTACAGGATGCACATTCCCCTTTCTAAACACTGATGATGTCAGCACCCTATAAGTACAGCAGGAGAAGGGAAATCTCCCAGTAATGCGAATAGCGTGCTCTGCTAATATGTATGTCTTGAATGTCAAAACATAGTCAGGTAGGGGGTTGAATCCTGCAAGTGTGTGAGTTTGGATGAGAGGGGTTAGTGTGTGTGCAATTTTGTGTGAGGGAAATGTCCCTTTTGGCAACTAGGAGAACAGACTACAGGATGCACATTCCCCTTTCTAAACACTGATGATGTCAGCACCCTATAAGTACAGCAGGAGAAGTTATGTGGCATGGACAATGACTGAGTCATATGTGTCCATGCCTCTGACTGACCTGTATGCTTGTGTTATGTGGTGGACCATAGTGCCCCACGGGCATATCACTGTGACCTTCACCTTGTCCAGCCTGGTGAGCGTGACCACACTGTACCGGACAATAAAGGTAGCTAACACAACTGTGGCAGGTGTGTTGTCTAGCCGTACAGGCTGTGACTGTTTGGCACCCAGGATTTGTGTGCTATGTGTTATGCGTAATGTGTTCAGGCATAACGTATGCCTGTGTGCCAGCTGCAGAGGTGTGTGCCGCTCAGGCAGGATGCTATTCTAAGGCTCCACAAATGGCCCAGTGTGTTCACGTGCTTGTATTGCTGTCAGTGTAGGTCTACATCAGACTGGTATTGTAGTCACTGTAGTATTGCATGCCACCTGACAGGTTATGCCAGTACTGGGTTCAGCGTGCTTAGTCCCCAGTTTGGCTATGTGGTTCCATCTCATACATGTGTTGTACATCCATATGTAGGGGAGAGGGTTGACTGTGTACATGTGGCAGCTGTGACATTGCCACATGACCCACATATTCCACAACTGTACCATAGAGGTGACTCACAACTGACCTTTGCACATGCTACCATAGTATTGTGATTGCCATGGTGATTAACAGCACATAGGGCCAATGGGGAACAAGGTACATAGGTTCATAGGTTCATAGGTTCATACTAGGCTATCTGCCCTAGGGCATTTAAGAACCTAGCCAGAATGTGTTTGGCTGTCGCCATACATTGTAAATATATCTTGCCATGCCCTTTTCCGAGGTTAGTATACTGTGCCTCTGACTAACAGTGACACAGAAGTGATACCCGGGGTAAACCTACAATGTCCCATCCACTCATCAAGATCCCTCTTGAAGAGAGTCAATGAGGGACTCTGCCTAACCTGGACTGGGATTTTATTCCAGAGTGAAGTGAGCCTCTGGGTTATGAATCTGTCCCTCCAGCATGTCCTATTTATTTCAGTGCTGAGGTTCAGGTCTCTCAAGCGTGTAGCCCAATGGGATTTGGATATTCTCAGGTGCAGCATGCCCATTAATTCCGGGTTTGACATGGCGTTATACATTAGGCACAGAACGCCTCTGAACAGGCGGTATGCCACTGAGTAGAGCTGGGGTTTCTTTAACCAGTCAGCATATGGCATCTGTTTGATCCCTTTGATCCTCTTGGTGAGGTACTTTTGGGGTCTTTCCAGTTGCTGCAGGTGTCTGATAAGGTACATCCCAACAGGGGGATTGTACTCAATTATGGCCTAATGAGGGATGAGTAAAGAGGCACGATGCCCTCCCCTGATGTAGAAGTGAATCCCTTCATGATGGGGTGGGCTATATAAAATGTCTTTCTAACCACTTTGGCCACGTGGTTGTCAAATGAGAGATTGTTATCAACTTGGGTCCCCAGGTCCCTAATTACTTCTTCTGTATGTAATGGAGTACCACCTATGTGGTACTTTGTGGGCACCTTGTTTTTGCCAAAGGGGATGACCATACACTTGTTTGCATTCAGCTGGAGGCCATGGCTCTGGCACAAGTAGTCTGTTTCTATGAGGCCCTTTTGGAAGATGCTTGTGTCAGCTGGAGAGTCGATTATGGCGGCCAGTTTGCAGTCATCTGCATATTTGGTCAGCCACAGTCCTTCTGTGTTGGCCTGTACCTCCGATAAATATATACAAAACAGGAGAGGTTCCAGGACTGAGCCTTGTGGGACACCACTTGTAACTGGTTTGGAGTCTGGCATGGCTCCAGCAATTCTAACCATGTGGGTTCTGTCCTTGAGCCAGTGTGCAATCCATCTAGTGACATAGGGGCTTATATTTAAGCTGGTGAGCTTCTCTAGAATGCCCGAGTGGGGTATTGTATTGAAGGCTTTTGCGAGGTCCAGGTCGGCTGTGTGGACCACCTTCCCCTCGTCAATGGCCTTGGTGAAAGTTTCAAAGAAATCAACCAGGTTTGAGAGGCAGGATCTGCCCTTAACAAAGCCAAACTGGGTATGAACCAGTATCTGTAGGTCCCCAATATCTATATTTATGTTGTCCATGATGATCCTTTCCATAGCTCTGCAGACCGAGCTAGTGTGGCTTATGGGGCGATAGTGTCCAGGATCCATTGAGGCACTACCTTTCTGTAGAGGGACCACTGTTGCTGTATGCCACTCTTTGGACACATATCCTGTAGTAAGGCTGGGATTGAACAGTAGTTTTATGTTTGGTTGTAGCACGTCTTGGAGTTCATGTAGGACACAGCCCGGGACACTGTCTGGTCCCATTGATGCAGTATGTATTGCTTTGGAGAGGGCGGCTCTTACCTGAGCATCTGAGATGTCAGGGGGGCAGAACTCTGCTGGGATACATATTTGCACTTTCGGTGTGGAGGGGGGGAGAAGTTTGCGCTGAACCTGTCAGCTAGAATGTTGGCAATGTCTGTGGGTTTGGTGTTTCTATTGACATTTTGGACTACCTCTGAGCATATCTGGGAATTACCTCCCAGGTTCCTAACATAACTGAATAAAGCCTTGTGATTATCCTTAGTGTTCTGTGCAATTTCTCTCGAAGCTGGCCTTAGACAATCATATGAGTGCCTGTAGTTATTTGCTAATACTGATCAGTGATGCCTTCCCTTTTTGGGATTTTGCTGTATCATTTAGTAGCTTCCTCCTTCTATTGTGTAGTTTGTTTATGGCTGGGGTCCACCAGACCGGACGTCTGCCTTTGGAGGATTGGGTCTTGGTTTTATTCGGGATCACATGATCCATGCATTCCTGAAGGTGTCCATAGAATGCGTTTATAGAGGAATCTGCGGTCTGGTCTGTAGTTTCCACAGGCCGAGGGGCTTTGAAGGTTTCCACCTCAGTTTTGAGGAGTGTGAATTTCCTTTAGAGAAGTTGTTCACTGTGGTGTTCTGGGCAGGGGTGGGGTTGGGATGTGAATATCCAGTGAGATTAGTTTATGGTCTGATCTTACCAGTGAGGGATACACTTCTGGTCTGGAGCATAGAGTCCCCATGTTGGTGATGATCAGGTCCAGTATGTTTCCCGTTCTTGTGGGAGTGGTAACAAGCTTTTCCATAGCATTTGAGCTCATATATTCTAGGAATCTTTGGCCTAGGGTGTTGGAGCTAGAGTCATGCTCCCAGTCTATGTTTGGGTAGCTGACGTCACCCAATATAATGGTGTTTGGAGAGACCTTCATATGTCCACTGTTCACAGGACGGCCGAGTGCAGTTCTTGGGTTTGGGAGGATGGTCTGTAGCAGGCTACAACCTGGAAGGCAGTTTCACCCATTGTTAGTTGCACATGGATAGTCTCTGATGCTTGGTGCTTTGCCACCAACCTGGAGGTGTGGGTATCTTTGATGAATATCAATACTTCCCCTCCATTTGTGGTTCGTTCAAAGTTTTGGGGCTGAAAAGCATGGTATGAGGTATAACATGGTAGTGCTGGGGTACTCTCAGTAGCCCTGAACCAGGCATCTGTTACTGCACAGATATCGATGTTCTCCATGCCAAGGAGTTTCGGGTGCATGCATCTTGAGGTTTAGACTTCTGGCGTTGGGTAGCAATACTCTTAGTTTCTTATCCCTTGTGATACCTATGAAGGTGGGTTGTCATTTGAGCCTTGCCTAACATAGGCACTATGGGGTAGCAAGAGCCTTTGCCAATATCTGAAAGCCCAGGGGTGACAGGTGCAAGCTGTCCCTAGCGAAGCAGGTGGTTCAACAGAAGATGAATATGTGAGGGTGTAGTGCTTGTGATTAGTTAGCAGTAGCATATATGACTGCTCACGTGGACAAATGCCAGGTAAGTCATATGCAATGTGTCACAGGCAACGTACATGTGAACAGGACAAACAGTGACATTCTGTCAAGTGAGACATGGACATACATATAGTAAGCTATGCAGATGTCACTAGGAGTCCACAGAAGCTCTGTAACTATGCATTGCAGGTGGGATCAGTATTCCAGGGTAATTGCAAGCAAACATGCATGCAAACATAGCTACAGTAAGCAGGGCTGCATGTAGTCCATTGTACAACAAACAAGCTGTACCACTTCCAGTAGGTAACACTGCAAATATGCAGGCACTATGCACATGTACATGGAAATACACAGGTCAGATGGCTAGGGTCCAGTCTCAGCGCACACAAGTGTACAGACCATGTACTGTAAGGATCTACAATAACTGGATGGAAACCCATGTGCTCATACCTGCAGTAATACACATGTCAAATAACAGACACTGAGCTTTCACTCAGTGGTTCCATACTTAGTAGGATGTATGCTACCTGGCCTGCCACCACAGTATCCCTGACATGTATGGGGACTCTCCTTCCTGTGACAGTTAGTTTTGTGTGTTAGGGCTGTCTAGCATGGTATGAGATGTGAGCTTGCAGTGCTAGGGTGCTCCTGTGTGTCCTGTACCAGTCGTGTAGTACTGCACACATATCAACGTCCTCAAACATCCGCATTGCAGAGTCCAGTGTGAGCAACATGCCACTTGCAGTTTACATGTCCATCATTGCGTATTAATACATTCAATACCTTATCCCCTGTGCTACCTATGTATGTAGCCTTCTGTTGACATCCTTACCACCAGTATGCCAACATGTGCAGATGATACACTATGGTACTTACCATGGGTGTCGACAACAGTACATGACAATCACACCCTTACTGCATCAGGCATGCTGTGATATACCCACAATTATTTCAGCACACATTACTGTTAACAACATGATACTATTACTACACGTCTATGTAGTCACCCTGTGCATCAGCAACATGTTAACCTCTACCTGCACTGATGTTACAGATTGCAGGAGGTGGCACAGTTTCATCATATGCAAAGGGTGTGAACTTGGTATGCCTGAGTCAGCCACCGATACCACCGATTGACATGTATGTGTATGTGTGTTGGTGAGGGACAGCAGTACAAGGTGGGGCAATGTTGATGCAGTGTGTGCATGTATGCGGTAGCCCTAGGTGTTGTCAATTCACATGTGTGTATGGATGCACACAGTTCCACCTCATGGCTGCCATATACTGGTGTTTGTGGACAAACACAGACTGTACCTGCCAGGTCATACAGATCAGTGTCTCTGGCCACGGACACGGTACCTGTGCCTTGCAGGGGTGCTACGGACCATATCCGGTACCAACCCAGACTGGGTACTGTCATCAGAAGCAGGTGTTCATTGACTGGACACAGATCCCTGGCGGGCCTGGCCAGAGTCACGTGCACGTGGTCTCCTGGGGCAGTCTGATGACAGCACAGAGCCAGCATTGCTGGTGCTGCTGCTGGCACTATGGTGGTGGCCGTGGCCCTGTTGTCATCCGTGACGACTGCCAGCTGCTGCTGTTGCTGGCATACGCCCACGTCGATGCCACAACCATCCACCATTGCCCTGGCTCATGGACATGTAGTTGTGGAACCAGTCTAATATGTCCCCACAACGTCTGTCTATGACATCGGTGAAATTACGGATGGCAGCCACAATGTCACGCATACTGTCAGTCATGGCTGTGTGACATGCTGTCAGCTCCCTCAGACCCTTTCTCGTGTACCGTTCCATACGTGACTGTGCCTGCATGACAGCCCGAAACATAGCTGAGGTTGTAAGATCTCTGTGGGCATGTCTGACAGGGGCAGTATGCCCACAGATGCTCCCATGAGAACCCCTGGACATCTGTCTGTGTGGTACCATCTCTGGGCCATGCCCATGGCTGCTGTGTGGGGAGGCATGTGCCAAAGATACCACATTACCCTGGTCAATGCCCACTGTATGCTGTCCATCACCTAGGGACATTGGTGACAAAGGGTGTATTGGCAGGATAACTGTGCGCATTGATGGGGTTGACAGCTGTGTACTGTCAATCGACTGACCAATGACGGACCCTGGCATACCTTCCTGTGCCATTACACAGATGTTATCATTATCAGTACCCATGGCACCTGATTCAGGTTCCCTGCTGCATGACACCAGAGCAGCACCAGAACCTGTGGGAGGGAAACAGGAAACACAGTTTACAATGTCTACACATTACCAGTGATGCACATATCCACACATGCACAGGTCCAGACATGCACACATGCACAGGTGCACAGGTGCACACATGCACACATGCACACATGCACAGGTGCACACATGCACACATGCACACATGCACAGGTGCACACATGCACACGTGCACACGTGCACACATGCACATATGCACACATGCACATGTGCACACATGGACACGTGCACACATGCACACACACACACACAGTTGCACACAATTGTA
Organism: Protopterus annectens; assembly: GCF_019279795.1. Taxonomy (NCBI): domain Eukaryota; kingdom Metazoa; phylum Chordata; order Ceratodontiformes; family Protopteridae; genus Protopterus; species Protopterus annectens. The sequence continues at coordinate 573,602,770 of NC_056735.1, forward strand.
CACTACTCAGTATGCATGATATCAACACACAGACACACCTACATGCATACAAAGAGCACTACTAAGTGAGCCTAATATTACTATTACTATCAAGACTATTACAGGTATTGTTAATACACACTCACCAGCATAGATAGGCTGCATTGCTGTTACACCGGAGGGACCTGCAGACATGAAGAAACTAATGTCAGTGGGCACAACTGTGCCATTGTTACTGAGTATGATACAGGTCAGTAGTACAACAGTCGCCTTTCACAGGTCAGCTGCTAATATTGAGGATATCACACTTGCACATTAAATACTATGGTGACAGCTACAAACCAAGGACACACCTCAGACATGCATTCACTAACAGTGTACACAACAATCAACTATACATATGGCATATTACCTGCACACTCACTGTCTTGCTGCTGCGTGGCTCCAGCCTCCATCATAATGCATGTCTGCTGCTGTTGTTGTTGCTGGCAGACTGGAGCCACTACACTCATGAGTAGTCCCTCCAGTCTGGTGAGTGGGGGATGTGTAGCCACCCCACCACCTGTGGCGACCTGTTGCCTGTGGATATCCGACGCACGCTGACGGACATTTCTGATTAAATCACTACAGTGATGTCGTACCTGCTCATATGTCCTATTATGCGTGCCTATGTCATTTACCTGACGGACCAGGTCTTGCCACAGTGCAGCCCTCTCCTGCTGGTTCTGGCTGGTGCGGGAAAAGAGCATTGCATAATCCCGAACCAGGCTCTGGTGTATCTCCTCATCCTCAGCTGTGGAGTAAGAGGGATTTCGTGGGTGAGCCATGTACCTGAAAAAGAAAATAACCTAATATCAGCAATATATGTCAGCAGAATTTGGCACACATACTACACATGCTACTCGACTGTTATGATACAACATATCTCACATATATAGCATCTGTCTGTCTATTGGTGGATACACATGTAAATGGCCAGGTATCAGTGCTCAGCCAGCAACTGTACAACAGTACCTGGCACACTCCATATGACATACTACCAAACCCCAGCAGTCAGAACACTGATTCAGGTCCAGAGCACCTCCTCCCTCTGGGGTTTTGTATCTAGGTACTGTATGGCCTACATCATCAACTACTGTGAGCTGACCACACACTAACTGCCCTGGATATACATATCCCACCTCCACCACCTGCACAAATGACTATAGTAAATAACATTGCAGATGCAAACTTTACACTTTGTAACAGTGACATGGTATCCTTTCAGCCCACTGGGCCAGTGGCAGATACAACCCACAATGCTGACCCCTACACAAATGCTTTCTACAGACATCTCCAAGAATGCATGGATCATGCAATCCCATATATGAGCAAGACACTCTCCACAAAGGGACAGCATCCTGTCTGGTGGACCCCAGCCATAGACAGATTGTATTACAAAAGATGGAAGCTACTGCAAGACAGAGCATAATTCCATAAAGGGAAGGCATGTCTGAGCAGCACTAGTAAGGATCTATTTTCCATCATACAAACATCCATGGGCAACTTTGAGAGGGAAATCAAGAGGGACACTACAGATAACCAGAAGGCCTTCTTCAGTTATGTTAGCAACCTGGTCAGAATCCATCCTCTATGCCCATAGTTAGTACTCAACAACAAATATTTCACTGAAACCACAGATATTGACAACATTGTGGCAGACAGGTTCAGTGCAGGTGTCACCCCACCCTCTCCCCCAGAATAAGACATAGTTATCCCAGGTGACTGTAACCTCCCTGTCATCACAGATGTCCAGGTGAGAGTCGCTCTCATGAAAGCAGAATACACAACATGACTGGGACCTGATGGTATCCCCAGTTGCATGCTACATAAACTCTGACATATAGAAGTGCTATGTAACACTAGCCTGACTACAGGATATGTACCTGTACACTGGCACACAGCAGCAGTGGTTCCACTCCATGAAGGAGGCACCTCAACATACCAATACAATACAACACAATACATTACAATAAATACTATACAATATGCTATTGCCCCTGGGAGTACAGCAGCATACTGTTCTGCTACCCTGACCATTGTGACACATGTGGTGTGATGGTACCTGCTGCTGTCACACAGTTACACAGGGTGACTCATATGGCATATTACCTATCTGACTATCATTCAGCAGGGGTATGTGTGACATGTACTCATGGGGAGTCTTGCTTCTTAACACTGTGTGGTTTATTGCAGGGTATGTCTTATCTGTGGGTAGGAACCTTTACCTCCACATGTGCTCTCTATTGCAGTGGCATGGACGACACACAGCAGTAATTTAGGTTGTGGATGGTGTGAGGTGTTACTATGGTTGTTGGACATCTGTCATGGGTGTGACTTACGTATGTAAATGCAGGAGTGGTAACCTCAATGTGGGTAGTATGCATGTACTCTGTGGTGTTGTCAGTCACTGTGCATTGGTAATGTGTTTGAGTGCATTGTCACAGTGTTGTACATGTCACTGTGTCCTTCTCCATATCTGTAGCTGTCATGTGAGGTACATACCATGGCATCCATTATGTGGTGTGGAGGGGTACACTGACCTACATGTCAATAGCTGACACACCATGTCTGCTGACACATACCATGTGCAGGTATTCCAGGAATAGTGTGACACTGCGAATATCATTGGGGGCACTATTGTACACATGTATGACCCTGTTCACCCCTGACACATGCAGTGGTGGGCAGACAATCACATATCTGGTGGTTACTGGTGTAGGTGATTTGAAATGGGGTATGGTACTCCGGTTTTGACACTGGTGTTCACTCCATGCCTTTGTCACCAGGCACCTGTTGCAATACATCTGTACACATGTGCCTCACTCAGAATATATATACATCTCTCTCTCTCTCTCTCTATATATATATATATATATATATATATATATATATATATATACACATATATATGTATATAGATATATTTATATGTATATATATATATATATATATATATATATATATATATGTCTGTATACATATACATATATATATTGATGTACATATATTGCTATAGATATGGAGGGGGGCACAGAGGGGGTGAGAGTGACAGATGGGGTGGGACAGGGGTGTTGAGGTCGTCATATACAGTCATACCTGTAGATAGTCAGATCAGTCTGTCTATGTATATGTATCTACATATATCTATATCTGTATGTGTGTATTACATATATATGTTTGTACATATTCTATCTATCTACATCTGTCTATGTATTCCTACATCTCTCTCTATGTATGTATACATATATGCATATTATATATATATATATATATATATATATATATATATATATATATATACATACATATTTTGACATACATAATTATCCATATGATAGAAAGGTATATCAACATGTTTGTCTACCATACTGTATACACACACTAACATACTGCTAAACATACATAACTGTGAAATCTACTTTGTACATTGCACTACAACCTACAGTCAGCCTACATCGATATGTGCACATAGATGCTCTCACATACAAATGTATGTACAGCCTTCACTGATAGTTGCTGTATGTCCCCTGCCATTTACACATCTTCATATACATATGGATACAGACCAATGACACATATGGAGGGTTCACAGTATGTAGACCTTTATAGTATTACTTCACATTACCTGTGTTTGTCACAGCTGCTTATGTTGCCATCTGGTTTTCTGTCCTGCTGCTCCACTTGCCAGTTGTCAGATTTCAGGTGGCTGTTGCTGAACAGTTTTGTTTGTGTCTGCTTAATTTCAATTTTCTCTGTCTCTGTCTCTGTCTCTCTCTTGCTCTCTCTCTATCTCTCTCTCTCTTTGTCTGTCTCTCACGTCCTCCTCAGGGTGCAATGAAAGTATTGCATGTGTGGACTGGGAGTACAGCATACTTTTGTAGGTATCTGCATATGTTCATGTGATGGCCTCTGCACCAATTGTTAGCCAGCATTTGCTAATTGCATGCAGCCAGTTGTGTGCTGATTGCAGTTCTCACTGTGATTTCAGAACAGTGCTATAAAAAGGTATGTGAGATAGGCGTAGCCCTTTCAGATTTTAAGGGCAGGGACCATGCTGGTATGCTGTGGACAATGTTCTGTGAGTGTAAAGGTTGGTATCTCTCTCATATTTCCAGCTGTGTTGTAGATTAACATTCCTCCATTCATTTCTCCAGTTTCCTGTACTAACTGTGTATGTACACTGACACCTACAACTACTTTCACTTTTGTTTGCACTTTGTTGCTAAGGCTTTGTGGTGTGCTGTCTGCTAGGGTGTTACAGGGCCATGGTGTGGGCCTTGATATCTATTAGGGTATTTGAGTATGCTGAGACTCTCAGGTTCATCTGTTAGCTGCCTCATGGAATGGTACATATCAGTTACACCCATTAAATTGTCCAGTTGTGAGTTATTCTGACATGCAAGTGGTGAATACTTTCAGGACTCCATAGTTACCATGCTGCCTACTGTTTGTAGAATTCACATGGAGTCTGTGGGGCCTCCCTGTAACTCATTCACTGTTGCTATGTCTAGGCTCTTAATTATTCAAATATGGTGGTGTCAGACCTCTCATGTGTACAAATATTTGCAGGTTGTCCACATTTCTGCCTCATATTTTGGTCAATATCTCATGCACAGCTTTTTCTGGCAAATCACTCTGGGCTCAAGTCAGAATATAGTGACAAACATTCAAGTTACAGACTTCATACCCTTCCAAACATCCCACAAAATGCAGAACCTGTTACTCTCTGAACTTTCTGAGTTTGTTGTAACATTATTTGTAATGTGTCCCTGGTCTTGGGCCTTTGCTCCACATATTTTATTACTTGGTCTCGATGTGTTCCTGTAAGAGGTTGTGGGGTATGGGCAGTGATTATCCTGCTGTGAGTATGTGTGTGGCTTGCAAGGTGCTACAGTGACATTATTACCTACTAGCTACCAACTAGCATGGCTGTTTCTGTTCACACACTACTATTATGGAAATCCACTACTTTTGACAGTAATTATAAATGACATGCTTTGTGTACTACACATCCTATATTCCCTTTACATTCATTCCTACTATTACATGATATATTTATTTTATCACAATGCTCTTGTATAAGAGTCATGGCTTAGTGGTAAGTCATGCAGACTACTGTTTCCAAGGTCCTGGGTTCAGGACTGACAGTGGGATTTTATTTTGCTTTTGAACTGACTACAGGACCTGTCAATCAGAGTGACTAAGGCACTTTTAAGCAGCTGTAACCGGGTTAGCGCTGGTTTGCGCAGAGCACACCCGCTCTATTTTCTTTGAAAGAAATGAGAAATGGGGAGACAGGAAAGTGGTGAAAAAGGGGTCACAAAGAGGGTAAGACAGTAGGGAAACAAGCTTGGGTTTTGCAGGAGGGATGTAGGTAAGGCCCATAGCTGCCCATTTCTTCATCAGCAACAGCTGTGCATATGTTTGTAATTTGGTGTGACATTTGATACCTTCCACCCCTGAGAGAGGTGTAAGGACAACAATAATACTAGTTGTACAGCCAATTGTAATTGATAGTTTCCATGTCTGGTAGACATATGTGCAGAATGGGCAGCTATGTATGGGGCATAATTTTTTTGTGGGTACAGAGTGCCCTTTTTTTTTCAGGTGAGAGTGGTATGTCAGGTGAAGGAAGTCGGTATAGCTGGGGAGGTAGGTTGGGTAGATCAACAGACAAGACAAACAAAAAGCATACAGGGGCGGTGTATGACACGTGTGGGGGGGTTACACAATTGATGGGGATGGAGGTTTGGATATCCAGAGCCCATGAGCCCACAGATGGCAACAGTGAAACTGATATCCCCACCCATGGGCAGTTGCCACTGTTCCTTCACTGCCCAGGATGGGGCTGTGCTGGGGGCTGTGTAGGCCGGGCAACAGGCATGCCCGTAAGTTGTGCCACCTGTGCCTCAAGCTGGTGTAGGGGCTCAAGAACAGAGTCCTGGATCTCCCTATGCACCACAGTCCGGATGCTATGGAGGGTGAGTGGTGGTTCTCCTCCAGCCACGCTTGCAGAGGGGGGGTGGGGCCCATCCCCTGCAGCGCTTCCACCTGCAGGTGGCACAGGGCCACCAGAGGAGGGTCCAGACTGGGCACTAGTGCCAGGTGCACTCGCCAGCTGAGGTGGGAGAGGTGGGTCCGCTGGAACCCGCCTTCCCTGTCGTTCTATGTTTTGAATTATGTCATGACAGTTTGGGTTAGTAACATACAATACCATTCACAATTAGTTGTAACAGCATGCATTAGTATTCCCATTAACCAAACACCCAGATATTCACACCATTGAACAGCAAGCATAACACATGCATAATCTGAACAGCAATACACAGTCCAACAACATGCAGGGTTGATTGATGGCAACAGGCCATCAGGTTTGGATGTATGAACAGGGCAGATGCATCAACTGACATGCAAACATTTATGACCCATCAGGGCAAATGTCCAGGGGTGTTAATTGTGATTGCACATACCATTTTCACGTGGAATGGATTATATGTGGTTATAGGGTGGGGTGAAGAAAATATTATTAACACCTTCGAATACCAATACATATGCTGTACATTTCTAATAGCTACAGACATATATACACTACTGTTCTAACTACAGTTTCCTATATGATAACTACTTCACTTTGGTGATAGGACTGTTACTGCTACATCAATATACATTTTATTGTTATTCATACATGTTCATATCTGGCTTTGTTCAGCTACATCATCCTGCTACATTTGCTTTATATAGTTATAGACAACTGTGGATGTTTGATATTTCAGACAACCATACTTTCTGCATATTGCAGACTGAGAGCAACATATCCAGATTTGGGATAAACATTCCAGCTGCAGCAACACTTTGGACACATTTCACAGTTTGGCTCTACGTGTCACATTCATTTCATTCTGTACTGACTGCAGTATACTTTATACAGGGGTTATTACCACATTATTGGTGGATTCATAACTCTTTCTCACACCCTCTCACTTGTTTTCATTTTACTATTCAGGATGGTACTTACTTCTAGGCTTTATTGACATGTTTTACCTGTAGTTATTGCAATCCTTTCCAGCAGTCTCACTTCTGTCATGTTTCAGTATTTCAACAGGGATATATTTCACACATGTGAGTTGCTCATCTTCTGCAGCTGTACTTTTCAGCCTGCTGCAGGTTGTGCACTATGATATTATAGGTGGGGCATCTTTATTTCAGAATTTATTTCAGACATTTTCATTTTTCTGTTTGGATTTCAGACTGCAACACACTTTTGTAATCAAGCAATACTTGCAAACACTTTTACACTGTTACTTGCACATTTTATTACTTAGTGACTACACTGCACACTTTTGTTAACTGTCATACTTTTATATTTCTTTACATTTACTGGGAGTGGATTACTGACCTGCCTGGTGGTGCAACTGCACCAGCCTATCGCCATAGGCTCTGCGGTTCGCAGAACGGACACCTGCAGTTGTAATATAAATGAAGTAATATTGGAATACACATCTCCATAATATCAGCTAATTTAATTTCTCACATACATAATTAAATGTAACTTACTCAGTAGTGGGGCATTGGGCATTTGCCGGGCCTCCTGTATCCAAAGGTTCAATTGGTCCTGCTTGTGTCTCTTCAGGTCCGCATGGTGGTGACGGACCTGCTCACCAGTCCTTGGAATCCCTGTGGCACTGGTGAGATCATGAGCCAACCGGTCCCACGCCTCAGCCCTATATGCTCCCCACAGGACCTGGCCCTGCATGAGTTGGGCCTCATGATTTTGGATTAGGAGCCAGACCATGTATCTGGACTCCTCAACGCCCCACCTCTGTGCTCGAAAGCAACTACCCTCACCTACACCTGACATTCTGGCTGCAAGTCAGTTCTACAATCATTTATGCTGTATATTCCCACCTATGGGGCTTATATATGCCGTTTTTCCCGCACTTATCTGTGATTGGCCATTTTGGAATTGTATCCACTTCACAAAACCTGCTTTGTCATGCTCCACTTTCTATTCATTCCTATATATTTGCTATTACTGCATTTCTGAGTACAGCCATTGTGGCTTAGTAGTTCAGTACCTTGACTATGGTGGATGGTATCCTGGGTTCGAACCTGACCACTGCTTTTTATATTTTATGACTGTCTAGACAGGCTAGGGGGTGTGTCTGTGTAAAGGCATTTTTGTTACAGCTTGCTCAACGTTGCCCGCCGGTTAGCTTGTTAGCGCAGTGCGCAGCTCCGCCAAATGGGGTGCGCTGGCTTACGCGTCATTTGGCTGTCAGCACACATATTACGCTCAGCTCAGCTAGGGTCACAAAGTTTCAGCGTGTGTAACCACTGCTCAGCTACGGGCACTCATTTTGCACCTGTTAAACCACTGCTTACCTACGGGCAGATGCACTCACCTTGTTAAACTGTAGCTCAGCTATAGGCACGTCTGGCATTTTTTATTGTTTTGTTACTTCACATTTCTTTGAAATAAATGGACTATTTCATTTCATTTTACATAAAATGTGATTTTATATGTGTACATGTTTGTCAGGGACTTGTTTCGTGCTTATTTTGCTAAAAATAAAAATTGGTGTTGTGGGGGCTCGAGCCATGAATGCCTGTTCTTCAGCTGACGTCTCTACCGCTACGCTATTGCTTTTTGGCTTACTTTGCATATTTAGTTCTTATATGCTTTCCCACTGACTGCTAACTGTAGCTGCGCTATGGGCACACCCGCGCAAACGGGCGCACTGACAGGCAAACATCTTTACAATTTAAAAAAAATATATAACATGTTCATTTATATATTTTCTGTTTATAGTCTGTGGGGGCATGTGTTGTGTTGTGTTTATTCACATTTCCGTGGACTCTGTCGTGGGTGTTTACTTTGGGCACTTTTACTCTTCTGGGGGCATGTCCGCTTGCAGGACTCGGCCTATGGACATGCCCCCTACTGTCTTACATGGACCGTGTTAGACTTAGGTGTGATTCAGCATGCTCTCATGAATATGCAAAGCATGCTGACATCAGTCCGTTTAACTGCAGCCTCCGTGTATGAGTTATAACTCTTACACGGAGGCTTCGTGAATCCTTGCCAATATGTGTCAGTTAACACAGCAGACATTTCTCATGTACACATTAGTGTACATGTATATAATAAACATTTTTTAAAAGTTTATCTGGTTATAACATTGGTAATCTAGTTTCACTAAAACTTAAATGCCTAAAAGCTGATGAATCACAACACTGGAAACATGTGCTTAAAATACACAAGAGTGAAATATCAAATTATAAGAATTTTCTGATGAGGCAAATCCTCTTGCACCTCCAAAATTACACCCCTAGACTCATATATACCTATTCTGTAGTAAAACACATATGAAGATGAAAAAAATCTCCAAAAACGAAGGAATCGCTAATGGCACATGCATATTGACTGCACCAGAAGTGATTTCCTACAGAACATTTGTTTCTCTTCATCTTGTGACTTGGCATTTGATGCCAGGGGAAGAGAAACATTGCAACCTGTGAAAAAGCCATCTAAATTTAATCCACAGCATATCAGACAGTTGTTTAGAGAAAGAGGTCATCCGGATACTTTTTGGACAGTATCATTTTGGAGGTGAGGACTTTAAGGGACACAAGGTTTTCTCCAGTTTTGTTTACTGGTTTAAACAATCACAATAACAAAAATAATAACCAAAATACAGACAAGTCTACAGATAAGACTATGACAAGGACTTTTCTTCTTCCTGTTTCCTTGCATATCACTCACATTAGGAAAGTTATTACGAGAAACTGGAATATTATTCTGGGTAGTAAGGGACTAAGTGCAGTTCTGGGTGCTCAACCTAGATTTAGTTACAAGAAGAATTATGACTTAAAAAAGCTGTTTTAGAATATTCTTAACAGCACTGTTCTCAGCAGGTGTGGTATGTTTTGGTATAATTGTTGTTAAGCACTGTAGGTTTATTATAGAGGGATCCAATGTTCTTCTTAAACACAACAAAATGCAAATGTGGGCAAAAAGCAGATTCACATGCAATTCAGCTTTTATTGCTTATTTGGCTACCTTTGAATCATGTGAATGTTTTTATGTGGGTAAGATGAACAGTAAACTGCATAACAGGATTGACGAGCACCTGTTGGCTATAAAAAAACAAGGATTCTACATCTGCTTTGTCTAAACATTCAGTAGTTTGTGCTATTAAGACATTTTTATTTTTTGTTTTTGATTTTATAATACCAAGTCATTTTTGTGGAGACATCAACAGTCTTTTAGAAGTTAAAGAACTTAGTTGTCCAACTCTTTTGCAGGCTAAGTTACCTAGTCATAATGAAAGTATTAACATCAAATGTCTTTTAAAATTATACACATTCAAAATAATTTCATATATATATATATATATATAAATACGGATTCACTTTACAATGCCAAATTTACAAAAGTTCGAATTTCATATGGCCGAGACCATATGATTGAACTTTTGACACCTCAACATCATAAAATAAATCTAAAAAAAAAAAAAAAAAAAAAAAGTAAAAGCTTTCTCACCATTATTGTGGGGGGGGCAAGCCCCCCTGCACCACCCACACCCTCACTACTTAAATATTCCAACTCTGAGATTGCACTACAGTAAGGAAAAGGGAAATGTCCCATTCCACGCTGTATGCAAATCTCAGTTCACAATGTCAAGATTCCAAACGTTTGATCATATGGTCTCGGCCATATGAAATTCGATCTTTCAGAAATTTGTCATTGTGAAGGGTTCCCATATATATATATATATATATATATATATATATATATATATAAATATATATATATATATATATATATATATATATATAGAGAGAGAGAGAGAGAGACAGAGATTTATTTATATATATATATATATATATATATATATATATATATATATATATGTTTCACTTTAAGAAGCAGGATTATTAGCAATTGTGTCGTGTTTTGTTTGAAATTTCTATTTAAATAGTGTGTCTGAACTGTTTTTTAGCTCAAAGGATGTTCATATTAAATAATGAATGAAAGTGCTATGATAATACTGTTCCGTGTTTCACGGTGTTGTTTAACTTGCGTTTATTCGTATTGGCAGCCACTGGGGCTGCTTGAGATGTGCTTAGTTTCCTTCAGCTGGTGACATTTTGGGTGTTTTTCAGAGTACTTTTAGCCTTTTTTTTCTTAATTAATCCATAGCATACTGCCTTCTAGTATCTTGCAATAATATTTAAGATATATTCTAGCGCCTTAAAAGGTCTAACTTTATGAAGATCATTGTAAATATAGAAAGTTTAAGGTAAAAATCTGATGTCAAAAACTATTGCACGATATCTATATCATAGCCTAAGACAGGCATAATACAGAACAGGGATTCCTTTTTATGGCAGTCATTTGTGGCAATTTAGTGCAGCAGAGTAAGGTTATGGACTGCTCATAAGTTTCAATGCTCATAGGTTCATAGGTGTGTGCTAGGCTAACAACCACAAGTACCTTTTTTTAGCCTAGCATTGCATCTCAAATCTCTTACAAGTTCTGCTACTTGGACTTGTATAGTCCAAGAATGAATCCCTATGTCTCCATTTGCTTACTGTATTTCTCTGAGCAAGTCACTTAACCAAGAAGTGATTCTGGGTCAGTCCTTTAAAGAGGATTGTGCTTACTGTTTTTTCTAGGTTAAAAATATAGGAAGTGACTACAGCTATGTATCTTCAGGCTAGAGTGAATCTCCTTTTAGTAACATGCACTTCAGCTGTGCCAATTGCAAACCATAATGAAGCACACTAACTTAATCCAACATACCTTCCTTCAAAATGCCAATTATTGCATGCAGTGACATAGAAATCATTTAATTTGATGATTGTTTTATGTAGCTTTAATGAAATGCTCTACTGATGACATCCGGCACATATAAATAATGGTGTCGTGATGGCTTAAGGCAAAAGGCAACTACTAAATCCATCTCAGTTTCTTTCTCAGGACTTCAACGCACAAACTGGGTAATACCATGTTTTTATTTATTTTTCTGTTAACCGGATAGTCACATTGGACATAGCTGCTCTTTTTCAGGGACAATACAAAACCACTTTCTAGTTATGTAGTTAACTCTGAGTTCCACAATTTTCAAGTACAAGTTGAAAGACTTACACTCAGGGTTACAGGATGAAACTTGTTAGAAGCTACTAACCCTAACCCTCAAGAGCAATGAACTCATGTCACCACTGATGAAAAATTAAGTCTGTGTGCTGAATTATATCTAATTAATATATCAAAATAAATGTAGTGTTAGGATGATAACATTTAAAAATGACCAAGTTTCAAATAAAGGCATGTTTGATTAAGTCACCCCTGGATTCTCAAAAGCTTGCACGGCGTGCAAGATCAGTGCAGAAGCTAAAGCAGGCAATATGCCTGCTGTGCGATCCAGGAACAGCCTACAGAGGTGTGCATGAGTGGTCCTGCACTAATCCTGTACAGACGAAGCTCTTGTATGTACATCACCCCATTTGCAGGAGAAATCTATGCAAATGAGGTGATTTTGCTATACAGGAAGCTTGCAACCATCCGTGCAGGACTAGTGCTATCTGCAGAAATGTACTTGGTTAGTAACCGAGTACATTTCTGGAAAATCCAAAATGGAGCTGTAGCAGCTCCAAATAAAGGCTGCATATCATGTAGTAAGCATGCCAATTGCCAAGTATAAGGCCATTGGCATTGCAAACATTAAAAGAAAATCAAAAATCAACTTTTATCTTTTTTTTAGCTGATCTCGGCTGTCTAAGCGTAGGGCAGCAGTGCGCAAATGGGATCCGAGAGAAAATAACAAAATGAACCTAAATTAAGCATTCTTACTAAAATCAGTATTCTGCCATGCAAGTCAATGGCAGGCAGAAGACAACATGGCCAGTGAGCAGTGGTTGCTAAGGGGGGAGGCTCAGTGTGAGACATGTAACTATGCATTAGCAGGCAATCCTATGCAAATGAGGGGAAGAATAGTGAATCCCAGTTTTCCCCAGCATGTGAGCCAGGTCCCAAGAGTGTAAGAGTAGGAATAGCTTGGTGCAAGCCTAGGAGTTAGGTGATATCATGGGGGTGTGTGTCAGGCATACTGTAAGTGGACTGGAGCCCTGTGGCTCGGGTTTGCTCCTAGCTTAGCACAGCTAAGCTAGGGAGTGTGTCCAAACCTACTCAGCACTCATTACAAAGCCTAAGTTTGTTTTACAGGAAGAAAAAAGAAGTTAAACCAGGAAATAGCAGCACTGTGCACAACTGAGCACTGTGTTTGCACGACACGCTCCCGGACTTAAACAGGAAGGCAATGGGAAGGAAAAACAGCAGTAGGAAGGTAATTAAGGCGAACTAGCTTAGCTGGCAGGTGAAATGTATCAGAATCAGCCAATTACACAGGCAGCAGACCAGCCCAGCCCAGAACACTACTATAAACTATGCAAACACCTTCCCCTCTGTTTTTTCCCACACTCTACACCACCGGTGTATACATGTGGGGAAATTTTAACAAACAAACCTACAAATGAGAAGGGCTGCAGCAGGCAACTTAGAACAACATGTGCAAGAGGCTGAGGGTGGTGAAGATGTGAATGCTGCTGATCAACCCACAGTGAGGAGACAGAGAAGAGTGTACAGACCCAGGGTAACCTACCAGGGGCTACATGAGCTGGAGATAGTGGAGTGCTATAGTGTGGACAGAGACCTCCTACAGCAAATTGTTGAGCTGTGCCGGGCACACCTGACACACCAAACTGACCGAGGGGAACACATCCCAGTGGATAACAAGATATGTGTAGGCCTAGGAATTCTAGACACAGGTACCTCCCAAAGCTCAACTGGGGATATGATGGGGATCTCACAGGCATCAGCATCCAGAGTATTCCACCAGTTTCTGGATGCCATGCCAGCACATGCCAGTGAGCACATATATTTCCTCAACACCCGTGAGGTGCTAGCCAGCAATATGCATCTATTCCACCAAATAGCAGAATACCCTGAGGTAGTGGGTGCTATAGACTGCACGTGCATATGCATCAAACCACCACCTGGTGATCAGGGTAGGGCCTACATCAACCGCAGGGACAACCCCTCTATCAACTGCCAGGTCGTATGTGATGCCCAGGGCATTATAATGAATGTGTGTGCTGGCTGCCCAGGAAGCTATGACGATTCCCACATTTGGCATCTGACACAGCTGTACCAGTGATTTTCCAATGGAGACATCCCCTACAGTAACCTAGTGAGGGATGCTGGTTACACACTGGAGCCGTGGCTGATGACATCCATCAGAAATGCATACACACCTGAACAAGAACGCCATAATGAGGCACACTCACAGACCAGACTTATAATAGACCATGTGTTTGGGATGCTCAGGTCGCGGTTCCATTTTCTGAACACATCTGGTGGAGCCTTGCAATACTCACCAGCTACATGTACTCAAATTGTTATGGTATGTGACATGCTACATAATATGATCCTGTGGAAACAGCTGCAGCAGGAACAGCATGGGGCAGGGCCACACAGCCCCCCACCAAAGCCACGGCCTGCACAGGCACAGAGTGACTCAGAGGAGGAACAACCTGAGCCTGCCCCATTAGGCAGATGGAGGTGTGCCCAGTATGCCGAAGCTGCAGCAAAGAGACAACGCATAGCACATACACTGACACATTAGGGGCCCGAGAATGACACCTCTCTCTGACTCACACATACAGTAAAAGGGATGCCAAACATGACACTACCTGTGCTCAACCATGTATAGGGAGTGTACTATCTGCATCCAACATAGGCAGCCCTCCAGCACCATCTGCAAGTCTGGCACACCCTCAAGTTAAGTCAATCAACCTACCAATTGCCAAATGGAGTAGAATGTGTCATTAGCTGCATCTATGGTATGGATGTGAGCATAGAAGGGAATAGGGTGGCTGAATGTTATGGCAGCATACAGTAGACACCCATAGTGGTACCATGACATCTGTAACAAATACTGGAGTCACCATAGTAGCCAGTACTACACAGGGTGACAAAACCCACTGCAGGAAATGTGCTGAGTGACATGTGTGTCCATATGACCCACACATGCCACTCAGGCTGGTTCACATACCCAAAACAACAGTCTCAGCCAGCAGGACAGGTGTAGACAAACCCAAACAGAGTTTGTGCTATGGCCCCTGAATAATGGCTATGGTTAACCTCCCCCTGGCCTACACAGACATACTACATCAGGTCAGGCAGTGGGATGTTAGTTCTGAAGGGTAGGAAGTCAGACACTAATATGTAGGGCATCCAAAGCTACGATCTGTAGTACACTGGTATGTCTCTAGTCAGCATGATAGGTAAGAATACAGAATGAAATGGAGTACCTGACATACCAGTACAGTCATAGCAAATGTGTACAAGTGGCAGGTGTGCTCCCCCATCCTACATAGTAATGCAATAACAGTCAGGTGTGCCCCCCCCAATCCTGTGTAGAAATGTAGAAATAGACAGGTGTGCCCCCCATTTAGTCATGTAACAACAGTCAGGTGTGCCCCCCATCCTGTGTAGAAATGTAGAAATAGTCAGGTGAGCCCCCCACCCTATGTAGTAATGTAATAACAGTCAGGTGTGCCCCCCAAAACCCTGTGTAGAAATGTAGAAATATACAGGTGTTCCCCCCTATGTAGTAATGTAAGAACAGTCAGGTGTGCCCCCCCATCCTGTGTAGAAATTTAGAAATAGTCAGGTAAGCCCCCCTCCACCATACATAGTAATGTAATAATAGTCAGGTGTGCCCCCCTCAAACCTGTGTAGAAATGTAGAAATAGACAGGTGTGCCTCCCCACCCTACGTAGTAATGTAATAACAGTCAGGTGTGCCCCCCCCAGTTCTGTGTAGAAATGTAGAAAGAGTCAGGTGTGCCCTCCCATCCAATGTAGAAATGTAGTAACAGTCAGGTGTGTCCCCCCCCCATCCTGTGTAGAAATGTATAAATAGTCAGCTGAGCTCCCCCACCCTATGTAGTAATGTAATAACAGTCAGGTGTACCCCCAACCCTGTGTAGAAATGTAGAAATAGACAGGTGTGCCCCCCACCCTACATAGTAATGTAATAACAGTCAGGTGTGCCCCCCAATCCTGTGTTGAAATGTAGAAATAGTCAGGTGTGCCACCCCATCCAAGGTAGAAATGTAGTAACAGTCAAGTGTTATCCCCAATCCTGTGTAGAAATGTAGAAATAGTCAGGTGAGCCCCCCCCATCCTATGCAGCCAATGCCAAATGCTTGATGGATACCCTGCTGAAACAGCATGCTACCTGTTGGTGTACAACACAAAGGTCAGCACTGCAGTACAAACTACCTGGACTTGATCCACATATTAAATACAGATGGGCATACTGGGCATGCTCACACACTTAAACACATGAAGGCCATGTCTGCAAACACCAGTGGATCAGATATATCTGGCAGTCACAGTTGTTAGTGCAGACACTAGTCAGTATGCACCACTCATGCCTTGCACACACAGTGGATAGGAATACAGACATATATGTAAGGACAACACACTATAATAAGCCAAAGGTAGATGTACATAGTTGTGTGGAAGAGGGTGACTGTGACAAGGAGCTATCCAGGCCTGTCCCACCCAGCACACAGCCAAAGGGACCCAACAACATGAGGGTCAGATGTCACTCACTGCAGATACTAGCCACCAGTATCTGTCAGCATTACAGACTATGAGATGCACGTGCCAGCTGTGCAACATGACTGTACAAGGAAGTATTTATCTAGCAGCTGTATACATGTACCTGTGAAATTTGTTATGGCCCATACACACACACTGCCCTCCCCATAGCCCTACTATGACAAGCTTGCTGAGGTCATCCACTGTGAAATACACCTTTTGGATAACTGCAGCCCAGTAATCTCCATGGCACTTCCCATCTCTTCATGCTGCTGTAGTGTGATAAAATAGGTAGGAGTTCAAATCCCACACATGGCAACTGTGTGCATGTGTGTGTGTGTGTGTGTGTGTGTGTGTGTGTGTGTGTGTGTGTGTCTGTCTGTGTAGAGAGGAGTGCTTTTTAGTGTAGTCACACTCCCTACAATACAAATGCTCAGCTTTGACAAGGCTGCTGATGTCATCCACCTAGAAATACACCTCTGGGAAAACTGTAGCCCAGTAATCTCCATAGCATGTCCTGTAACTGTGTATTGCTGTAGTGTGATACATTAGTTGGATAGCTATTCTGATCCCACCCTTGGCAAGTGTTTGTCTGTGTAGAGTGCAATGCTTTTTAGGGTAGTCACACTCCCTACAATTCAAATGCTCAACTTTGGAAAGGCTGCTGATGTCATCCACTTAGAAATACACCTCTGGGAAGGTTGTAGTCCAGTAATCTCTGTAGCATGTCCTATAACTGCGTACCACTGTAGTGTGATAACTTAGTTAGATAGCTGTTCTGTCTGACTTTGTCTGTGTAGAGAGCAATGCTTTTAAGGTAGTCACACTCCCTACAATTCAAATGCTCATCTTTGGCAAGGCTGCTGATGTCATCCACCTAGAAAGACACCTCTGGGAAGGTTGCAGCCTAGTAATCTCCATAGCGTGTCCTATAACTGTGTACTGCTGTAGTATGATACATTAGTTGGATAGCTATGCTGATCCCACCCTTGGCAAGTGTGTGTGTGTGTGTGTGTGTGTGTGTGTGTGTGTGTGTGTGTGTGTGTGTGTGTGTTTGTCTGTGTAGAGTGCAATGCTTTTTAGGGTAATCACACTCCCTACAATTCAAATGCACAACTTTGGCAAGGCTGCTGATGTCATCCACCTAGAAATACACCTCTGGGAAGGTTGTAGTCCAGTAATCTCTGTAGAGTGTCCTGTAACTGCATATTGCTGTAGTGTGATAACTTAGTTAGATAGCTGTTCTAATCCCAGTTTTGGCAAGTGTGTGTGTCTGTCTGTCTGTGTAGAGAGCAATGCTTTTTAGGGTAGACACACTCCATACAATTCCAATGCTCAACTTTAGCAAGGCTGCTGATGTCATCCACCTAGAAATACACCTCTGGGAAGGTTGTAGAGCAGTAATTGTTGTAGTGCATCCTGTAACTGTGTACTGTTGTAGGGTGGTATAGAATCCTGGTAGGATGGTATAGAACCCTGGTAGGGTTCTAATCCCACCCATGGTAGTTCTGGATGTTTTGTGTGTGTTTCAATGTCTGTGTAGGGAGCAATGAGTTTTAGGCTAGTCACACTCAGTACATTTCAAATGCCCTACTATCTACTATAGAATCCACCGACTAAAGAATGAAGGTTTCCTTAAGCAGAATAATTACGCTGCAGCTCGAACAAGATAGATTTATTGTTTAAAATGCACAGATATTCCACAAATAAAAAACAGAGAATTATATCAGATGGTTAAGCGCTTTCATCTGTTTCCACACAGACTTCATCAGAACCAACTGTTATTGCTTTACCATAGTTTAAATACCCAGTTTTGGCGCCAAAAATTAATTAACTAATTAACTTCTTAAAGATACATTCTAGTACATAAATGCTTGTGCCTTCTAAAATTAACTATCTGCACCACGAATACTAAATATAATGTCTACATAATAACTATAGATAAATGTATATTAAAAATATATTATATATTTTAAAAATAGACTAAGTTAAAATACATTATACACATGGATGATACATGCTAATAAATATTAAATATTAATAGATTAATAAAATAAAATGCATAATAAAGTTCTAAGAAACATAATGTATATAAATGTATTATAAATATGGAATGATGTGCATACAATTTAACATAGCAATTAATTATGACTAACCATAATAATAAAGAATAAACAAATATAAAAATTTAAAATAAATATAAAACACAGTTATGTTGCATTGAAATTACATTTGAAAATGCAAAATGTATAGTTTATTCCAAAATTAGGAAAGGTTTCAAGCTGATACTATCATTTATGCCTGGAAATCTTGTGGCGTCAGTAAATATCTGCCACTTGCTTTCCAGTAATGCTAAGTAAACTTTCCAGTTACCTCCTCTTCGCACGGTCAATGTGTTCAATAATGGAAAACTTAAATGTGTGATCGTGTCCTCTGCTGTGTATGTGTTTATATAAGGCATTCTTCATATCATTTTTCTGTATCTTATAATAATGCTCGTATATACGTTTTTTGAACTTCCTCTCGGTCTTTCCTATATAAAATGCTGGGCAGGCTACACAGGTGGCAAGATAAACTACATGTTGTGTATTACAATTTCCTGCCCTGCATTTTATATATGTCTTGTGGATGTTCTCTAACTTAATGCTTACTGATTCATGTATATATCTACATTGACTACATGAACCACATTTCGAAGTTCCCTTAATAGTATTCTTGCATTTTCGATGTATGATGCCCTCTCTAACAATTTTATAATATTTGGAGCAGTTTTAAATACACATTTCGGTTGTTTGCCCAAAACCATGGCTACACTTTCAGTAATTGTTATCATATCCCAATGTCTATTCAATATATCCTTTATATGATTTGCAAAAGGTGTGTACATGATCACACACACTCTATTAAATGCTACTGGGGACTCCCTCACATCTTTTCCTTTAACGCAAATGTATGATGTACCTAAAAGAGGTAAAAACTTTATGCCCCATTGTCGTTTAACATATCCAACTACATCATTTAACATAGTGTTGGGATAACCCCTGCTACTAAACATATTAAATATTGTTTGTAATTCTTTTACCATTATATCTTTACTTGATGACATACGTGCTGCTCTAACACACTGTCCTTTTACCACATTTTTAAAAATATATGGTGGATGACTGCTACTATATTCTATATAATCATTAGAAAATGTATTTTTCCTATATATTTTGGATTCAAAACCATACCTTGTATGACTTATGTATGTATCTAAATATGCTATTCCATTTTTGTTAATATTGTATGTAAATTTCAAAAAATCAGTCGTGCCATTTATATATTTAATAAAAGAAATTATTTCATCATGCATTCATTCCATAAAATAAAAAGGTCATCTAAAAATCTAACATATAAAGCTATGTGGTGGAAAAATTAACTTTGAAACACATATTTTGACTCCCATTCTGCCATTACAAGATTTGCAAAGATGGGGCACAAGAGGCCCATAGCTACCCCTCTACTTTGCTTAAAAACTCCCTTGAAATTGAATATAATTGTGGTCTAAAACTAAACTCATCATGTCCACAATTAAACTAATTTTCTCCCATGACATTTTTGAATACGCCTCAAACTATTGCTAAAAATTCCAAACCACATTCTTTGGGAATACATGAGAATAAATCAACGACATCAATTGTCACAAAACCAATCCACTATTCCATAAATCCTGTAAGTTTGCTCAAAAAATGCCAAGAATCCTTTATTAAATAAGGAATATTGTCATATACATGTTTGGTCCAAATATCTATAGTTACACCCAAGTTAAATGTTTTGATTTGGACCCTGATATTATAGGTCTAAAATGAGGGTTGTCCTTACATTTATGTACCTTTGGGATGCCTATTATATTGGCTACTATAGGAAAATCGTTCTTAATGAAATTATAGGTCTCATTTGTAATCCTGTTGTCTATCAAATATTCTTCGATGACTAAATCTATTCTTC
Source organism: Protopterus annectens (assembly GCF_019279795.1). NCBI lineage: Eukaryota > Metazoa > Chordata > Ceratodontiformes > Protopteridae > Protopterus > Protopterus annectens. The sequence goes on from NC_056735.1 coordinate 573,623,455, forward strand.
TGTGACCTATGTTGACTTGATTTAAAGAAATGACTTCATAATTTCCAGAAAGATATAGTATATTATGTATCACCGCTTGTAATCAAAACTGTTGTAAATTACAATGCCCCTCCTTTGTCTGGCTTCATAATTCTTAACTCTTTCTTTTCATAATTGATTCCAGACATCTCCGCTCATTTTAGTCAAATTGTCCTCAATTGCATTTTTATATGCATCTACAGTCTTTATATTATTATATAACCAATAGATATCCTTGCACACCATTTTTTCATAATTGGCAACTTGTGCATTTGCCACTGGAATATAAGAACTTTTTCTTTAACTTATTGTTTGTCATGTGATCTTTATTTTCATCATTTTGTCCGAATTCCAATGCTAAATTTAACCTTCTACAATACATTTTTATTTCCTTAATCATATCAACTAGTTTAAACCCTGATGTGGGTATGTATTTCATCCCTTTACTGAATAAAGTAAAAAATTCTTGACCAATTGCATATTCAGTATAATTGTATACTTGAAAACTTTATAAGTATATAAGGTATAATTACCTTTTCTTTCTACTATCTTTATGTTTGTTCCAACTGCTGGTACCTTTTTTAATGTCTCATCTTCCTTAGATCTATCATTCACACTGGTATGTGTATTGTTTCCTATATTAGTATATTCTGTATTGATTTGGTGAATGACAGGTACTTGTTTTAATATTCCCTTCTGTATTGCTGTTTCGGGGCTGGATAAAATCTGCCCCCTTGAAAATTTTCTTCCCCTTCATTTTTCCTATATCTATTTCTATCATGTAAAAATCTTTCTTTTTCATTAACTCTTTTATCATGTGGCCATATGTACACTCTATTATTTTTGTATTGTTCTACATCTTGTTGTATCTTCCTTTGTTTCCTGTTATAGATGTTTATAGCTTTGTTTTCAGCTGTATGAAATTGTTTCAAATAAAAATCTCTCCATTGGTCAAAAGCAATATCTTGTGATATATCTTCATTCAAAGTATCTATTTCATTTAATAATGCAGAGAGTTTAGCATCATTATTCTTAATTAATAGTTTCATATTTGTGTACCCAAAATCATCAAACATTTTATTAAATGCACAGATATTTTCAGCATTATACTCTATTCCCAAAGGTAATTTAAAACCTAATTCCTTTGGGTACAATATGCATGGTTAGGCACTTTGTTAAATAAGCATTATCAATTTTATACATTTCATATTGAACAATTTCCTACCTAACATTTGTATTTTTTCTTTTACAGACTCCACAGATGTAAATGAGTGTTTCCTTTTGTCATCCACACTACAATGACCATTCTCATAGACAAAATCATACTCATAATTTAAAAGTTATCTATAACATCATAATTCTGCTTATTACTAATGTATTTATATCCCATATCATCTCTTCTTTTTCAACAGTTGTTTTAAACTTGTTAAAGGGACTAGAAATTATTTTGTTGCTAACAGTACCTTTTGAAGTTCAGTTTGTTTTTTCATGATAGCTGAATACGCTTTTAACTGGTTGCTTATGCTTGGGTCTCGCTCCCAAACGCTGAGCTTCGTTTGAGAATGAAATAAACTAAAATCAAATGTAAATTGCTTCAGGCGATGTAATGTTCTCAGTCTGCTTGTTACCCAGTTCCAACGAATCATTTTCAGACTGAATCCCTTCTTTTATCTCACAATATTGCCCATTTGGTATTTCAACCTGAGTACTAGTGTTAATTCCAGTACACACATTGCTGCCTTTTACTAAGGTTGGATTTTCCGTAACTGCCACCGGTACTGAGTTGGCAGTTAAAAGACTCACTAGTTCCACAAGTTTAGAGACCTCCGTTTGAAGCAAAGTTAAATCCGTACGTAAGGATAAGAAATCTTCCTTGTTCAATGAAGCTTGCATCACATCTGGAGTACCTGCCATCAGGAAACCACTTCCACGAACAAACAAACTACTATAGAATCCACCGACTAAAGAATGAAGGTTTCCTTAAGCAGAATAATTACGCTGCAGCTCGAACAAGATAGATTTATTGTTTAAAATGCACAGATATTCCACAAATAAAAAACAGAGAATTATATCAGATGGTTAAGCGCTTTCATCTGTTTCCACACAGACTTCATCAGAACCAACTGTTATTGCTTTACCATAGTTTAAATACCCAGTTTTGGCGCCAAAAAATTAATTAACTAATTAACTTCTTAAAGATACATTCTAGTATATACTAAATATAACCTGATAATGTCTACATAATAACTATAGATAAATGTATACGCCACAAGATTTCCAGGCATAAATGATAGTATCAGCTTGAAACCTTTCCTAATTTTGGAATAAACTATACATTTTGCATTTTCAAATGTAATTTCAATGCAACTTAACTGTGTTTTATATTTATTTTAAATTTGTATATTTGTTTATTCTTTATTATTATGGTTAGTCATAATTAATTGCTAGAGGAAAGTAAAACACCAGAGCATACACAGGAACACAAATGGCAGATGTTCTCCAATAAAAAGCACAGGTCCAGATATGTATGCCAAAAAATGTAGGTACGAAGTCTCCAAGAGTTAGTATAAAACTTCTTTATTGCACATAAAGTAAGCGCTTTCACCCGTAGGCTTCTTCAGACTATTACACTCCATATAAAAAACAGTTCCTTTATATAACAGGAAATCACTGCTGATAGGTCAAAAACTTTCCCACACTTTTTCAAATTCCCAGAGCATTTAAAGCTAAACATTCCCAATAAATAAAAAATGATTCAAAAAAGGAACTATACTACAATATATCTCTTAGGACCCTAAAAATACATATATTTGAATACATTATATATATTCAGATAAACAAGACAATAATAAAATGGAATAAAAACATATATATATATATATATATATATATATATATATATATATATATATATATATATGTAAAATAATTATAAAGGCTTAGTGATGTTTGGACTTGGGCAACTTTCTCTTACGTAAAATGGGCTGTAATTGAACCTTGTCATTCAGACCAGGGGACTTATCTGCTCTACAGCGAATGATCCATCTCAATTCGCATTCCTGTGTATAATTATCAATGTCCCCCCCCTCTGACATTAGAAATTGTTCTGTGTATAACACAGAACTTAAAAGAATGGGAAATTTCCATACGCATGACATGTTTAGCCAAGGCATTATGTTCGTAGCCTAGACGTATATGGTACACATGCTCTCTAATGCGTTCCCTTAGTTGTCTACAAGTCTTTCCAATATAAAATGCTGTGCAAGATAAGCATCTAGAAAGATAGACCACATTGGAGCTCAAGCAGTTCGTCTTGGTTTGAAAGAAATACTCCTGCCCAGTAACAGGATGTATAAAACTCATATCAGTGTCAATATATTGACACTGCTTGCAATCATTACAAGGAGAGGTGTTATAATCACGGACATCAGGCATGCACTGACTGACCATTAAATTATGACACAACATGCGTTTTAGGTTACGCTTATTCTTATAAACAAACTTGGGTACAGGTCCTACGACGTCACTGACATCATTATCAAGTAGGAGGGTATCCCAGTGTTTTCCTATTACCTCTGTAACCTGCTTCACATCTTTAGTAAATTATAAAGGTAACCTTAATTCACTAGTTTTAATAGTTTTAGTGTCATATTCGATCTCATCCCACTCAGAAAAGTAAGGACGTGCCCTTGATTGTCTGAGTTCATTCACTTCAATGACAGTCCTATCAATGTCACTTTCATTATAACATCTCTCAGTTAACCTATGCTTAAGCTCAGATAACTCCTGTGAGAAACCTTCATGTGTAGGATTGAGTCTAGAAGCTCTCATCATCTGGCCTTTTACTACATTGCCAAAAACATACTTAGGGTGCATACTGTGCCTGTGTAACAAGGTGTTTTTATAACAAGCTTTCCTATGAACTGAAGTGTTCAAGAGCCCATTCTCAAGTCTAGTAATATTAACATCCAAAAAAGATATATCTGTAGAGGAAAAACAAAAAGAAAACCTAAGAAACCTCGTCAAACTATTTATAGTATGCACAAATCCCAAGAGGCTGGTTTCATCACCCTTCCAAATCAGGAAGAGGTCATCTACGAATCTTCTATAAAATCCAACATGCTGTTGGAAGCTCCCTAAAGGGAACAACAATTCTTCCTCCCAATCAGCCATTACAATGTTGGCGTAGCTATTGGCACAAGAAGTGCCCATAGCTATGCCATCCTTTTGCAAATAAACATTGTCATCAAAAACAAACAAGTTGTTAGAGAGCACCGTTTCCAAAAATAATGCTAGAAGATCTATAGTCTTATCATCCAATTCTGACCTATTCTTTAAATAATGTTGTACTCTAACCACACCTAGATCATTAGGTATAACAGTAAACAAACTGGTAACATCTAGAGTAACAAGAATGTAATTTTCATCATCACTCAAGGTCCGAGTATAATCATACAAGTCCAAAAGAAAATGTTTACTATCCTTCAGAATGAAATGATTCACATCAACTACGGGCCTAAGATATTGCTCTAGAAATATGGAGAATGGTTCAGTAAGCCACCCCTGTCCAGCAACTATGGGTCGCATGGGTGGCTTATTCATGGATTTATGGACCTTAGGTAGTCCTTGTATCACTGGTATTAGCGGATTACTAACTTTCAGATACTTAAATAAGGTCCAAGTGATATTGTGACTCTTAATCAAGTCATCCAACATATCATATACTTGAAAGACTTTATTACTGACTTCATCCATGTTAATTTTCTCATAGAACAACTCATCGCCCAGCATACTCTTCATACCTTCAAAATAATCTACGCGGTCCATCAATACAATAGGACCACCCTTATCAGCTGGTCTAATGACTGTAGATTCATCCTTCCTTAAGTCAGAGAGTGCTCTTCTCTGTTGAAAGGTCAAGTTGTGCCTCCGACCTCTAATTTTCTGACCTCTTCCCTCATTATAATACTTATATAAATCATTTTCTACTAACTTAGAGAATGTATCTAATAAAGGGTGTAACAACGGTGTGTAAACACTGTTAGGGCGAAACATACCTGCCTGTGTCCCTGTGTGTTCTCTCTCATCATTACCGAAGTCCAGTTTCAATTGGATATTACGTGCAAACATTCTGACATCTAAAATGGTGTCAGTTATATCACTATTGCAAGTGGGTATAAAACTTAGTCCATTATTGATGACTTGTTCTTCATATGTACTAAGTGTTCTTTTTGAGAGGTTTATCACTAGTGACCCTCTATTCTCTCCCACATTTTCTTCAGGGTAGGACCTGAGTGATCTCCCCCTGACACCTTCTGTTTGTGTCTCCACCTGCTCAGGGATCTCTGTCTCCCTGTGCGTTGGGGGATAGCTATCGGGAAAGGGGCTTGAATGGCAACTCTACCACCACTAGCATATGTACTTGTAGGCCTGTCATTAGTGACTTTCCTTCTCACTACAGGTTCATTACTCGAACCATTTTGCCTCACAATGTTACCAGACAGCTCAGAGCCAAGAGGCATGTTGGTATTAATTTCTAAATTTTCAACATGTACAGTGCTAGCTGTGGACACCCCTTCATCATTCATAGTCACATTATTCCCATCAATAACATTGCTCCCATCATTCATATTCTCATTAATCACATTTAAATTAGTAGATACATTATTATTGTCATTCACAGTGTTCAAACCAACATTAGAAATCGTCTCATTTCTAGTCACATCTGTGCTATTAAACCTCGGCCAAGTGAAGACATGGCCGAGCTTAAAATCTCTAACATCTCTCAATAATTTATTCCTTTTTTGCTCTAAGAGGCATTTCTCAAACAATAAAACATTATCTAATAACCTATCCAAGCCTGACCCGGCTTTGGAAAGGGAATATTTACTGTTAATCAAATTATACTGTTCATTCACTTTATCACGTAAATTGTCCTCTTCTGATCGATGAAATTCATTAAGTAGCTTCATATAACTGAAGCTAAGTTCAAGGTTAAGTTGTTGCCATCTAAGCAAAAGCTCAGGATAAGAGTTACCTGAAGTTGGCATCTTCAGTACACGTAAACCACGCGGAACCACGCGCTTCTGGATACAAGCTTCAAAATGTTGCCGTTGCAACTGAAGTCTCTTTAATTTCAAAAAGTCCACTTCCAACCTATTCAGGTCTGCGCCAAGTTCGACGATATTACCATCACTGTTTGGTTCAAGCTCTTGTCCTAAATCGGGTTCGTAGCACAGTAGTAAATTCTCCATCCCAGCTATGCAGTCCTGGAAACGGACAGACTTCCGGTTCAACGTAACAGGTTCCTCTAGCGTATATGGTAATTCCAAGTTACCATTAACACTAACTGCCATTTTCCCTTTGCGGTGGACCAGAAAATATAAACCAACAAAAAATAGTAGAACCAGCTAGGGGATAAGCGTTCCTGTGAGCAGAACAATATAAAATAGGAAAGTAAAACGCCAGAGCATACACAGGAACACAAATGGCAGATGTTCTCCAATAAAAAGCACAGGTCCAGATATGTATGCCAAAAAATGTAGGTACGAAGTCTCCAAGAGTTAGTATAAAACTTCTTTATTGCACATAAAGTAAGCGCTTTCACCTGTAGGCTTCTTCAGACTATTACACTCCATATAAAAAACAGTTCCTTTATATAACAGGAAATCACTGCTGATAGGTCAAAAACTTTCCCACACTTTTTCAAATTCCCAGAGCATTTAAAGCTAAACATTCCCAATAAATAAAAAATTATTCAAAAAAGGAACTACACTACAATATAACTCTTAGGACCCTAAAAATACATATATTTGAAGACATTATATATATTCAGATAAACAAGACAATAATAAAATGGAATAAAAACATATATATATATATATATATATATATATATATATATATATATATATATATATATATATATATGTAAAATAATTATAAAGGCTTAGTGATGTTTGGACTTGGGCAACTTTCTCTTACGTAAAATGGGCTGTAATTGAACCTTGTCATTGAGACCAGGGGACTTACCTGCTCTACAGCGAATGATCCATCTCAATTCACATTCCTGTGTATAATTATCAATGTCCCCCCCTCTGACATTAGAAATTGTTCTGTGTATAACACAGAACTTAAAAGAATGGGAAATTCCCATACACATGACATGTTTAGCCAAGGCATTATGTTCGGAGCCTAGACGTATATGGTACACATGCTCTCTAATGTGTTCCCTTAGTTGTCTACAAGTCTTTCCAATATAAAATGCTGTGCAAGATAAGCATCTAGCAAGATAGACCACATTGGAGCTCAAGCAGTTCGTCTTGGTGTGACTGAAATACTCCTGCCCAGTAACAGGATGTATAAAACTCATATCAGTGTCAATATATTGACACTGCTTGCAATCATTACAAGGAGAGGTGTTATAATCACGGACATCAGGCATGCACTGACTGACCATTAAATTATGACACAACATGCGTTTTAGGTTACGCTTATTCTTATAAACAAACTTGGGTACAGGTCCTACGACGTCACTGACATCATTATCAAGTAGGAGGGTATCCCAGTTTTTTGTTTTTCCTCTACAGATATATCTACAGATATATCTTTTTTGGATGTTAATATTACTAGACTTGAGAATGGGCTCTTGAACACTTCAGTTCATAGGAAAGCTTGTTATAGAAACACCTTGTTACACAGGCACAGTATGCACCCTAAGTATGTTTTTGACAATGTAGTAAAAGGCCAGATGATGAGAGCTTCTAGACTCAATCCTACACATGAAGGTTTCTCACAGGAGTTATCTGAGCTTAAGCATAGGTTAACTGAGAGATGTTATAATGAAAGTGACATTGATAGGACTGTCATTGAAGTGAATGAACTCAGACAATCAAGGGCACGTCCTTACTTTTCTGAGTGGGATGAGATCGAATATGACACTAAAACTATTAAAACTAGTGAATTAAGGTTACCTTTATACTTTACTAAAGATGTGAAGCAGGTTACAGAGGTAACAGGAAAACACTGGGATACCCTCCTACTTGATAATGATGTCAGTGACGTCGTAGGACCTGTACCCAAGTTTGTTTATAAGAATAAGCGTAACCTAAAACGCATGTTGTGTCATAATTTAATGGTCAGTCAGTGCATGCCTGATGTCCGTGATTATAACACCTCTCCTTGTAATGATTGCAAGCAGTGTCAATATATTGACACTGATATGAGTTTTATACATCCTGTTACTGGGCAGGAGTATTTCTTTCACACCAAGACGAACTGCTTGAGCTCCAATGTGGTCTATCTTGCTAGATGCTTATCTTGCACAGCATTTTATATTGGAAAGACTTGTAGACAACTAAGGGAACGCATTAGAGAGCATGTGTACCATATAATGCCTAGGCTCCGAACATAATGCCTTGGCTAAACATGTCATGCGTATGGGAATTTCCCATTCTTTTAAGTTCTGTGTTATACACAGAACAATTTCTAATGTCAGAGGGGGGGACATTGATAATTATACACAGGAATGCGAATTGAGATGGATCATTCACTGTAGAGCAGAAAAGTCCCCTGGTCTGAATGACAAGGTTCAATTACAGCCCATTTTACGTAAGAGAAAGTTGCCCAAGTCCAAACATCACTAAGCCTTTATAATTATTTTACATATATATATATATATATATATATATATATATATATATATATATATATATGTTTTTATTCCATTTTATTATTGTCTTGTTTATCTGAATATATATAATGTATTCAAATATATGTATTTTTAGGGTCCTAAGAGATATATTGTAGTATAGTTCCTTTTTTGAATCATTTTTTATTTATTGGGAATGTTTAGCTTTAAATGCTCTGGGAATTTGAAAAAGTGTGGGAAAGTTTTTGACCTATCAGCGGTGATTTCCTGTTATATAATGGAACTGTTTTTTATATGGAGTGTAATAGTCTGAAGAAGTCTACGGGTGAAAGCGCTTACTTTATGTGCAATAAAGAAGTTTTATACTAACTCTTGGAGACTTCGTACCTAAATTTTTTGGCATACATATCTGGACCTGTGCTTTTTATTGGAGAACATCTGCCATTTGTGTTCCTGTGTATGCTCTGGCATTTTACTTTCCTATTTTATATTGTTCTGCTCACAGGAATGCTTATCCCCTTGCTGGTTCTACTATTTTTTGATAATTAATTGCTATGTTAAATTGTATGCACATCATTCCATATTTATAATACATTTATATACATTATGTTTCTTAGCACTTTATTATGCATTTTATTTTATTAATCTATTAATATTTAATATTTATTAGCATGTATCATCCATGTGTATAATGTATTTTAACTTAGTCTATTTTTAAAATATATAATCTATTTTTAATATACATTTATCTATAGTTATTATGTAGACATTATCAGGTTATATTTAGTATTCGTGGTGCAGATAGTTAATTTTAGAAGGCACAAGCATTTATGTACTAGAATGTATCTTTAAGAAGTTAATTAGTTAATTAATTTTTTTGGTGCCAAAACTGGGTATTTAAACTATGGTAAAGCAATAACAGTTGGTTCTGATGAAGTCTGTGTGGAAACAGATGAAAGCGCTTAACCATCTGATATAATTCTCTGTTTTTTATTTGTGGAATATCTGTGCATTTTAAACAATAAATGCCCTACTATGGCAATCCTGCTGATGTCATTCATTGTGAAATTCACTTTTGGGGAAAGAATTTTCCAGTAATCCCTGTGGTGCATCCTATAACAGCTCCATGCAGTAGTGTGATAATAGATATCTGTTAGGGTTCTATACCCACACATGTCAGTTGTGGATATGTTGTGTGTGTGTTACTGTCTGTGTAGGGATTAATGCATTTTAGCCTAGCCACACTCACTAAAATTCGAATGTCCTACTTTGCCAATCCTGCTGATGTACACCTTTGGGAAAAAAGTAGTCCAGCAATCTCCATGGTGTGTACTATAACTGCATAGTGCTTTAGTGTAATAAACTAGTTAGATAGAGGTTCTACTCCCAGACATGACAGGTGTGTCTGTGTTAGTAACTCATTTCCTGTGTGACACCTGGGCCCAATGTAGAGTGCATTTTGCAAACTTCTTATATGATGGCCCTAGTATATATCACAATGTCCACCGTACAGGGATAACAGATGTGAAATAGCTGAGAGGCTGGGGTGCAATTCCATACCCATATGTGACATCAAGGCCAGGCAATCACATTTAGCAACCCCAGTATTACCCAGAGTACGCTGTCAAGCCCTGTCTCATACACACACACACATGCCTAGGCAACAGCCAATATGTGGGTAGTACACTCCATATTGGCCACTGATAGTAACTATAGAGTGATTGCAGTGGGCTACAGAGGGCATGCCACCCTTTCCATCTGTCCAGTAGGCACATACATGCAGACAGTGTACCTTCCCCATGTTCGCCACTGGATACCTGCAACACCTGTGGTGCCATCACATGTGACTCACAAAAGACACACCATGCCTGAAAACATGCCCTGTATGGGCAGATGCCACTGACACCAGGCAATGCCATTAGCATGTTATCAATGCACGTGCAGGGTAAACCTGCTGTCCATTACCAGTTCCTGCCACAGGTGGCCAAGACTGGCACATATGATGATAATTTGTGTACACAACATGGGCCAGACACCCCAGGTACAATTCCACATGTCACTGTACATGTATGTGGGAGGTGTGAACATCCCAGATACCATCCATGTCATGGACTAAAGAACACATACATGGCAAGTGATGCACAGCATTGGCCACACACAATAGTCACCCAGGTGACTGGATGGGGGATACAATACCCAATTGTGTGGGCAAATGCAGAAACTACAGCCCTGAGCCAAAATTCTGACCATTGTCATGTGGCCTGATGCCAAGGTATACCCATCACCTAGCCTTGTATAGCCACCTGGCACAGTTGACCACCACACACCTGTGCAAAAATGCACCCATGCATGTTAGTACTGGCACCCTGTCTGTTTGTGTGTGTGTTGTATGATGCATATGATCCCATCTGCACTCACTACAACACCCATTGGCATACTGAAGCATGCTGTCTAATGTCAGACACCTCCCCATACTCTTTGCCCATATCACCTGTGTATGACCCCTGTAGTGCATGTGATACCTGCAGAGTAATGTGTTGTGGCAATCTCACTAGTGATGGGTTGTATTCCTGGCCCTGACAAGTGTGTCAATGTGTGTGCATCCCTGTGAGAATGTGGCTGTGTTGACGCTGGCACTTGTTCATGTGGACAGGCATGTATACTACACCTACCGTATAGCTACCATATCCCTGTTGCAGATGTCACTCACCATCACATATACATTCTGAGGGCTCAGCAACATATAACCTATGTGGTGCATCCAATAACTGCATAGAAATGTGATAGCACTACATAGTCATCAGGGGTTTGATACCCTATGCTGTTAGGTGTGTGACACAAACATGCTTAAGATTTACTCTCCCACCCCTCCCTGACTTGTCTTTGCCTCTGTTTGCCTGTCTCACTCCCTATCTGGTGGATGTGGAGACCTACACCTTCTTTGCTTAGGCAGCAGCATATGTATTTTAAGTGATGCTCATGATCAGCTGGTGGCCTCTGCACAAATTGCAGCCCTCCCCTAGCTGATTGCATGTGGAACAGCTGTGGTAACATTCCCATAGCAAATTGCATGGAAACACACTCCTATATCCAGGAACATAATGTTGGTGTTGGCCCTTTTCATTCACTGTGAGCAAGAACTAGATCTGTTGTTTGGCAAACAGCATCTCAGATGGATTGGGGATTTACCTCTAACAATATACACTGTGGAAACAGGGCAACACCCAAGAGGGGGATGTGCCTGACCTGACTACAGACTGTAAGTGCTGCTATACTGCATTTGGAGTAATGTTGGTTTAACAGTGTGTTTGTGGATATGGCTGTCCTACATGTTTTAATACCTGCCATGTCAGTTCTATGGTTATGAGGAATCCCCATCTGTAGTGTCATCTGCAGACTGGGCACTGTGTTGTGCCTACGGTTTCATGTGTTATCCACAGAGCATCTATCTGTGAACTGTGGAAGGTAGTGTGAGGATTGCAGTGTGTAAATGGTGAAAGCCGTGACAGTTACTGACTTCATATCCCTTATAGGACATATGTTGCAAGAAACCCTGTTACAAAAGTAAATGTATGAGGTTATCACAGTAACATGTCAATATTGGCCCTGTGCATGTGCTTCCAGCCACAACTTTGTCAACCATTGTACATATGTCGTGTATTAAGAGGTGCATATGTGCTGTACACCATCATTAGTGCCAGCATATCTGAAAACAAGCCAGTAAGATAGACTGCTACACATGTTATGTACAGTACAGGTTATATTTAATGACATAACCTGGACATTCTGTGGTTGTTTGTACAGTACTGAGGTCTGTGTACTTATGGTGAATGTCAACAGTGTGTGTATTGTTAATATGTACCTTAGCCTGTGTGCAGACTGTGGTAAATGTCATTGTTCTTGGTCCTATCCTATCTGATGTTACATGCTGCTCCACTGTATGTTACCATATTGGCTTACATGTTTGTAGGGCCATAGACACACATGTCCCATACCACAGACAGCCATCAGACCAAACTGTGTAGCAGCCCAGTATATGTAGGGTTAGTCTGTGAGTGGCACATATGAGGATGGTGTTAAACAGATAGTCCATATACTGTAATATTATGCTATCTTACCATATGTGGCTGTGTTCACATTGGTTGTGGTTATACACTTTCAAACAGGTGTATCTTACCCTGTGCTGTGACAGGCCTGTAGAGCCTGCTATATATACAGGTACATGTGCATCCCCCCATAGGAGATGTAGGCCAGTATTGAGCCAGTCTGCCTGTAGCCTGCACAGTGCATTGTTACATGCCTAGCAGATTAGTGTACATACCCAGTGAGATGCCATGTGCAGATACATGCCAGATGTGCTGCTGCCAGGCCTCCCTTAACAGTCATGTATGTCAGACTGAGCAGTGGGATGCTGTACAGATGTATGTCAATATCTAGTGGTTAGTATGTGGCCATGGCACACCTGTACCAGCGGTTATTATGAGTCAGGCCAGACAGGGGTGTGTGAATGCATAACCTATGGTGGCATATGTATACCAGTTGTTATGCGTTATACCCATCTACATGGCTGTTAACATCCATATTGTCAGGCATGGTACACATGGTTTGCACTAAGGGATTCTGTGTATACTTCTGGACTGTACAGAGTGTGTCAGAATGTCCACATATATTGGTGAATATCTCTACTGCAGTCTGCAGGGGCATTATGTGCTAGCAGCAGTACTGTACTATGATGTCTTAGGATGTCTGTCAGTAGCCAATGGCACACATGTGAAAAGCAGATGTGACTTCCCACACACACCATGTCTGTGAAGACAATCCCAATTACAGTAGCAATAGTGTACTAATATCCCTGCTGTACATACCTGACATTCCCTTGCACTACAAAGTTGGAACTATAGGGGCAAGCCCCCCTGCACCCACTACACCCCTATTCTTAAATATACCAACTCCAAGACCGCACTTTAGTGCAGAAAAAGGAAATTCTCCCTATCTGCACCGTATGGCACCATTGAAAGTCTATCTTTGAACTTTCAAAATTTCGAACGTTTGGTCTCGACCATGTAACGTTCGAAATTTTGAGCGTTCGAAGATTTTTCAGGTACCCTGTATCTGCTATGTGTACATTATGATAAAACAACATATGTGATGCAACAGTCATATTAATAACAAGGACTACACAATATAGGAAGTAAAGGCAATTGTTCAATACTACTCAATATGTGTATTGGCAGCTATATTAGTAAAACAATAGCTGTTTCCACAGTGGTCATGGTGTAGTGGTTAAGTATTGTGGCTTCAGTGTAAAAGGTACTGTGTTGAAGACCTGCAAGGGCTGTTCATTTTGTTGCTGGGCAGAACAAGGACTGTTGTATACAGAGTGGTTAAGGCAGTTTTGAGAAGCTTTAACCACATTTGCGTGGGTGTGAGCGACGATAAGCGGTGCTAAGCTATAGGTAAACGTACGGGCACTTACACAGTGCAAGCATAGCTTACCAGTGCGCAAATCAGCTTAGCTGTAATTTTGCAGCAATGTTGATACTTGCTAAACATAGCTTAGCCCTGGTAACCAGGACATACAACCCAGTCTGATAACTAGTAATAATTGTATGCAATGCCATGTACAATACATGCACCTATGTGCTGTAATTACAATAGCAAGGGGTGTGAGTGTCATATGTGGGGCACAGACATATATGAAGCCTGTACAGCACTTTTATCCATGTGAATGTGTGACATACAGGTGTAGTAGCCCAGAGTATGTGCTGTCACACTAGCATGTAGTGTACCATGGCAGTACTACTGTTGACAGTGCTAACCCAGGCAAGAGCAGAGTGCTTAATGTAGAACTGACAACAGGCACACCTGCGAGCATGGCTGGACACCGATGACTCCCTATCGTATCCCTTGTGTGTGAGCTGTGTCACAGTATATACCCCTTTCTAATCTGTCAATGCACTCATGCTACTGCATAGCTACCTGCAAGCTGATGACTGTCAGCCCCCTGTACAGATGTGCAGATGGCAGGTATCCAGCTGGGATATGTACAGGCAATCTCCACCTAATTGATGCCCTACTACGCATGTGGCATGTACATGAGATGCATATCCCTGTAGTACCAATGTTGGGTTATACTATGGGTTGTATAGCAGTCGTGGCCAATGTGTGATGGTGAGTACGGCAGAGTGTCATCATGGGTTTCAGGGAGTACAATATCCAGTGGGGGATGTGGGTGCTGTGTACACTATTACACCAAGGTGCACCAGGTATATGTGCCATGTACCACGTTATGGTTATCACTGTCACCATCAATCATACAGGTAACTGTTACCACAATCCAAGCCAGTTATACATGTGATGTGTGCAGCCTACCTGTAACACATTGGAGACATGGTCAAGGTTGTTAGCGATAGGCCCTGATATCTCAGATGTGTGTCTGGCTGTTATGTGTCTGTAAATGTGTATATGACGATATACTGCACTACATATCATCCAAATACACCCATTACATCCCCCATTAGCATATTGTATATGCCGGGGATGTTATGCATGTACCATGTAACCTGGGACACACCTCACCCTAAACGCTGTGTGGTGTGTGCAATGTAAGCCACACAGGTCAGTATCATGACATTGCTAGGTAGGGGTCTAGTCCCAGTGTTGTCAAGTAACAGTGTGCATGTATGTGGATGGGTCTACATCAGGTTGCAGGGTATACATGCCTCAGTGGGCCACCTGTCCATATGACACAGGCAATAACCTGTAAAGTAACCTGTGAAATGTGTTCGACTGTACCCCAGATATGTCACTGCCATGGTGTCAGCACAGTGACATACCCTGTTGTGCAATATGACTGCAGACCATACTCATGCTGACACATGTACACCTACAGCACACATGGATAACATTTTAGAGACCACAGCCAACCAGTGTTATTAATAGCTATAAGGCATCATTGCTGGATGGCTACACTACCTGCCAAATATGCCTCACACTCTACTCCCTACAACATGTTACACTGCAGGACTGTGGTACACTGCTGTACAGTCACCGTGTGCATCAGAACCATATCCGCCTCTCCCTGCATCGATGGTATAGATGATAGGGATAAGGGACAGATATCATTATATGCACAGGGCATCCTCGTGCTAACACATGTACACCTACAACACAATTAGATAACATTGTAGAGACCACAACCAACCACTGTTGCTAACAACTATAAGGCATCATTGCTGGATGGCTATACTACCTGCCAAATATGCCTCACACTCTACTCCCTACAACATGTTACACTGGAGGACTGTGGTACACTGTTGTACAGTCACCATGTGCATCAGAACCATATCCGTCTGTCCCTGCATCGATGGTCTGGATGACAGGGATGGGGCACAGGTATCATCATATGCACAGGGCATCCTCATGCTAACACATGTACACCTACAACACAATTGGATAACTTTTTAGAGACCACAACCAACTACTGTTACTAACAGCTATAAGTCATCATTGCTGGATGGCTATACTACCTGCCAAATATGCCTCACAATCTACTCCCTACAACATATTACACTGCAGGAATGTGGTACTCTGTTGTACAGTCACCGTGTACATCAAAACCATATCCGCCTGTCCCTGCATCCATGGTATGGATGACAGGGATGGGGCACAGGTATCATCATATGCACAGGTTGTGGTGTTGCTTTACCAGAGGCTGTGGGTGGGCCATACATTTGACACCATATGTGTGGGTTAGGGGTGTACTCTGGGGAGCTGGCTGAGGTGCTGTGGTGTGTGTAGGTATGGGGTTGCCCTAGGTGTGTTTGCATAGTGTGTGGGTATGCATGCACACAGTTCTGCCATGTGGCTGCCCTACACAGGTGTTTATGGACAGCTGGAGACCATACCTGGCAGGGTGTGCAGTTCCCTGCCTCTGGCTATGGACATGTGGACTGTGCCTGCCAGGGTTTCTATGAGCACGTCCAGGTACAGGCGTTGATGTGCTACTCTCACCTCCTGATGACATTTGTCTGCTGGTACCAGGTCCATCCTAGGACTGGCCAGAAAAACATGCACGTGGCCTGCTGTGGTGTGAACAACACACCCCCTGTACTGCCGGGGCTGCTACTGCCACTATGGGAGCCAAATAGTGTCCTAGCACATCCATGTTGACTGCCAGCAGTTGGTGTTGCTGGCCCATGTCCACGCAGGCATCTCCGCATCCCCACCACACGTTGAAGCATGGACACACCACGGCTGATGAGGGCCATCATCTCATCATGCCATCTAGCTGCTTGCTTGGTAGAAGCACAGATGGTACCTGACAGTTCACGGAGGTTGTCGCTTACAGATGCGAGTGCAGCCTTCTGCAGCCTAAGACCCTGTCTGGTGTAATGCTCAATACATGCCTGTGCCACCATTGCAGCCTGAAACATGCTTTTGATGGTAGCAGCTATGTCACCTCTGCCGGGGGCATGATGTCCAGCAGCCCTACCATGATCTCCCTGGGATATCTGCCTATGTGGCAGCCTGCCAGACATCTGGATATGTCTGCTGCGACTGGACACAGTAGGATGGTTACCACACTTTTCTGTGCACTGCTACTGAATGCCAGCTGTCCCTCTGCTATGGCCACTGGTGATATGGTGTGTATAGGCACTGAAACTGTGCGGGGGTCGGGTGGCTAAAAGGGGGATGTCAAATGTTGGTGCAGTGTCAGCCCCTGACAACACCACCTGTGCCTCAACATTTTTATCATCATCATCATCATAGGTGTCTGTATGGACACCTACATCAGATTGCATGCAGGAGGGACCCTGACCCACCTTGCCACCTGTGGGGAAAACAATAAACACACTTTAAAACCTGTACAGCATTGCCAAACAGTACACACACACACACACACACACACACACACACACACACACACACACACACACACACACACATACACACACGCACACACCTCCATAATACCTACCTGTCCATGGCTTTACAGACAGTCCCACATATATGTCCATGTGTTACCCCATCCTGCATCACACTTGTTAACATACACACACTGATACCACTCATTAACATCACAGTCCTCTAAATGCCAATACAAGTGGCCACAACACAAGGCCTGTTGCTACTTTACCTGCCTGACCTGTGTGTAGTGGATTTACATGGCCTCACTGCTGTCATTCAGCATGCACCCTCTGTATGGCCAGAATGATGTGCATGGCTCCCATATGTGTGGGCTACTATGTTGTATCCATAATACCTCCCAAAGGTGTGTCATGTGTTTGAAATGCTCAGTACATGGCAGAAATGCTGCTCCGTCAGCCCATCATGTGACACCTGTAATATTTTTATACACTCCCTGGTGTTAACTATTGCTTCCCCAATGCATTTGTAGAGCTGCATACATGGGTTGTAGGTTACCTCTCTGCCGACTGCAATAGTAAGTGTGTACTTGGAGTCTACCTTCCCTATGCATGCCTGTTCCATGCTACAGACCATATTATACTATTTGCTGTCCTGTGATTACACACATAACAGGTATTCCTGGTGTGTAATGTGGCAGTCCAAGTCCATGTACTGCATGGTCCCAAAGGGGATACAGCTGTATGAACACCCCACAATCGCACATATGCATACATGGCCATACACACAAACACACACATGCACACATGCATCATACATGCATCTACCTCCCATCACTTCACCAGAGTGACCCTGCAGGCAAAGAAACTAACTGCCAGGATGCACACACACACACACACACACACACACACACACACACACACACACACACACACACACACACACACACACACATACACACATACAGGTGAGGGTGCACAATGATCATACACATAGTCCTCCTATTGCCCATCTGCCAACATGCAGAACATATGGTACAGAACGTCATGCAGTTCAGCTATAGTCATTCCATGCTAGCAACAGTATACATGTGTGTAATGCATGTGCTGTGACTAGGTGATGCCTCTTCCCCTGGATACCACTGCACCCATGTACATGGTATTGCTGTGCACCTGTTCTGCACCCTGTCATGTACTGTGCACCACAACTCACAGGTGGGCAACCCATTGCGGAATGTGTAGTACTGTGTTAGTTATGTCATACCCCTATGTTTTTCAGCAACAGATACCTGGGATGATATGTGGACTGTTGTCACTGGTGAATGCCTGATGCCTGATTTACAGCTGTCAACATCAACAGACCATGTATGACCATTGCAGAAATGCTTACACTGACAACCATCAGAGCATACTGTGACTATGGGGAGTGTACACACCTTTATTGATTTTACACACACATCCTTGATCTGCCATGGGACCACAGCACTGCATATCTTAGCAGTACACAAGCCCGGTATGTGACATATGTCCTGTACATTCACATGCAGTGTCTACAGATTGTGTTAGGTGTGTGGCTGCTGACCGCAGTGCATAAACACCATGTGGGCATATGTGTGCACAACCTTAACATGCCGGTTTATCACACCTCTTGTTGTGTGTACTACAGCAGACACTGCTCATGGCAGGGGTATACCAGTGTGGGCCTTCTGCAATTGCCAGTGTATGCTCAGTCTACCCTACACATGTCCCCCTATTGTGCATGATTGCAAGGTATACTCATGTGCACATCCAATGGTGTTCAGACAATGCCATCACTATTGCAGTGTGGGTAGGATTATGGCGCCACAGGTCCTAGACCTGACTATATGCAGATAGAGCCATTCCTACCACCCTTTGGATCCCTGATGCAGTACACTGGTGTGACATGCTGAGACCCCCCTCAGCTTTTATGCAGATGCATGACAAGTAAGCCCTACACATTTGTGGCACTTTGCAGAGTCCCATACACTAAACACCAAATGTTGCAGCCTAGACCCAGCTGATAATGTGGACTATTGTAATGCCTTATGCCATAGTGTATCTCTGCAGCAGTTGGCATTGTCCTACAGGTATATACACTGGTGTTGCACTGTACATGGGTGTTGTTCAGAACATGTCACTACTGTAGGCCATGTCTACCAACAGTATGCTACTCCCTGTGGACACATTCTGCAATGAGAGGATGTTAGTTGTCATGCAGGTGTGTGACATACCCTTTCAATACCCCATCATGGTCGCCCCTGTGAGACCGTGCATTTCACAGCAACAATATATGCACATGTACAGCATGCATTCAGGGTAGGTGTGTTAGATGTGTGCATGGAATATACCATCACCATTACATGCCCAGTGTGTTGGCATGCATCTAAATAAGACATACTCACCAGCTAAAGGCTGCTGCCTTGTTGTTATCCCGGAGGGACCTACATAAGAGGGTGAGATATGCAATGTCAGTGGCCACACCTGTGGCACTGCTACAGGCTGGGTGCAGTACTACTATACATAAATGGTAAATTTCCACAATAATACCACATCTGGACATCTATTTATCACTACAATGCAGCAACACAATATATCTATGACATGTCAGATATGCATGATCTACCTGTATCACTGCAGATATTTACACAACAGTAGTCTACTGATGTGCCCTGTTTCCTTACCTGCACACTCCTCGGCTGGTGTGTGGGTGACACCCACCTCCAAGAAGGGGTCCAGTGGTTGTTGGTGTTCTGGATGGGCAGGTGCCACGAGGCTGGACAGGAGCTCCTCCTCATGTGTCGGGGGATGGATGGCATGGCCCCCCCCCGTGGTGAGGTGATCCCTCCGGACTGCAGCAGCACACTAATGGGTATTGCAAAGCAGGTCGCTGCAATGATGACGGACCTGCTCATAACTGCGGTTATGCAGGCCAACATCATTGACCCTGTGGATTACATCGTTCCACAGGGCAGTCTGCTCCTGCTGCTGATGGGCTGTCCTACCAAAGAGCACCTGGTAGTGTTGTACCAGGTGGTTGATGATGACCTCATTTTCGTCTGCTGAATACACAGGTAACCTGCCATGTGACATCTTACCTGAAAGACATAAAGATGGAAGCAGGTCTGAGCAGCTCATATGGCAAGGTTATCACAGTTCGTAATACACATCTCTGTCACCCCCCCCCACCATATCAGCTTCAACAGGCTGTACACACAACTCATTAGGTTTGGCTTCAGCTTAACTACAGTTTGGACAGATTTGGTATTGTACCACACCTTCTGCTATGTGATTGTAGCCATGTCCCCTGTGTGGACACTATCATTGCTGGCCTGTTACAGATTATTCACCTGCATGCCATTGTCAGGGCCAGTATGGTTACATATATGCCAGTGGTATAGCTGCTCTGAGATTGCTGCACATCTGACAGTCTGTGTTATTGGGGATATCTATGCATGCTGTTAGACATGTACTGGGATTGTGTAGACTATCACTACCAACAGATGTTCTATAATAGTGACACAATAACATGTATATGTTCTATTGGTCATCTGATCCACTTCTCCACACCCATCTGCCCATGATACCTGGCCACATCACATGTGTGTGACAACCTGGGGCCTCCTCATGTACTGTTACAGCAATACCATCAGGTGGAACCACACAGGGGATGTTGACCCCCCCTCAGGGCACACACAGACATGTTCCTATCCCCTGAGCTCAGGTGTAGGGTCTGTTCCATATCGAGATGCACAGACACATGTGGGATGGGCTACATCAGTCTGAGGCACCCAGTACACATTCACATGGCCAACATGCTCCTCCTGCTCAGCCTCCAGACCAGGCACCTTCAGGACGTGGACTGCTTTTGTGAGTGGCAGTGGGTGAGAGGCTTGTTCCCATTGTGACCATATTGGGGACCATGGGGCATCCACATCACAGACCACACACACCACCCACGACACCATCCATGGTGTTTACCCACCACAAGTGTCACATACCACCCCTGTAGACTGTCCTCTATATCTACCAATCCTGACCACCTCCACATGTGTACCTGCCATACTTCCCCATATTCCCATTGCATACTTCACAGATGGGGCAATGTGGTGACAACAAGGGACTAATATGTGACATACCCATCCATGGTGCACACACTGCTGTAGATATCTGTGTGTATTGCTATGTGTGCTGCTGCCTCGCACATAGCACACATCACTGTGGTAGTGATATAGGGGACATGTATTTACATACATATATGTTTGTGTGTGTGTTTTTACATACGTAGACATGCATATAGGTATATATCTATATATGGGTAGATATATGTGATGTCATATATATGTGCACATATATATGTCTACACATGGGTATATGTATATTTCTGGACATACATGCTAATATACATATATATCCTTATATATTATATATGTGACATATGTACACATATGCATACCTATATGTGGGGTACATTCAGACATCATCTGCACAATCTCACAACACCTTCCTGCAAAGCTGCACTGTTCTGACTTGCTGCAACACAGACAGGTGCCACATATGGACATGGCCTAGCATTAGTGGGGTATATGTGGGACCTGATTGCAGGTAACCCTATTACACACATATGGCATTCTGGCATGCTACATTACAGATTCACCTGAGTATCCTGCCAGTGGTGGGCTGTGGCTCCCACATGTCCATGATAATGGCATTACTTCCACTACCAGCTATTGGCCACATCATATACATACTTCCCATTACACAACACACTCTATGATGGCTTATTGTCTGTTAGTGCTGACCTGCACAGTTGACAGCTATGGCCCACTACCCACAGGGACAGACACTATTTTCCATAGCAGTTGTTCATCTAAACATCATCACAACCACACCTGATGGCACAGAATTTGGAATATGTTCCAAAATAGTCATTTTCAAGCCCACTGAACTACTATTATGACATTCCTTAAAATGTTGGGAATTTTAAGGAATGTCATAATAGTAGATCAGTGGGCTTGAAAATGACTATTTTGGAACATATTCCAAATGATCATTTTGATAGAGGAAGAGTTAAAAGTATGCTTTTTAAAAAAAGAAGCTATTTTTATTTTAAAATATAGAACTTTGATTCCCAAAGGTTTGAATGTAGAATTTTGTTGGAAAAGTATCCTGTAATTTAATATATGTATTTAAATTTTAAGTAGCTTAATTGATTGATTGTTTTTTAATTGGTATTAAACTGTGTATATATACTGTGTAAAATGTGTGAGCTGTTACTCCTTGAAGGCTAACTGTGGCCGAGGCGCTAGAGACAATAAATTCTTTGACTGCTTGGATCCGTGTTCTTTTTTGTTTGTGGTGAAGCATTTTGGTGCTGTGGCTTTGCTCATGACTCTCTAATTGTGACATTTGGCCCTTGAGCTGGCCTAGAAGAGCACTGAACTGCTCGTTGATCACTCTATGCACCACGACCCTGACCTGGTGATGAGTGACAGGTGCCTGTTTGTACCCACTCCCGGGGGAGGTGAGCCCCATCCCCTGAGGCATTTCCACCCAAAGGTGGTGCAAGACCAATGGACAGGGAGGTCTGGTGTTGGGCCCCAGACATGCTGGTGCCTGGTGCCTCAACCAGCTGAGGTGGGACAGGTGGGTCCGCTGAGACCGGCCTTCCCAAGCGTGCTATAGTGTTTAGAGTTCATCATCATATATGTGTTAGTAATAGTCAACACATTCCAGGGTAAGGTATAACAACATGCATAGTTATTCCCATTAACCCAGACACCAAATATGGAACAGTTGCATAGCAAACAAAACATGTGCATATATAGGACCACAGTGGTAATAAGAACAGCATGCAGGTACTTTGGTGGCACCATGCCAACAATGTTGGAATAATTCAATATGGCACATGCATGGGAACCATTAAAATATCTATCAAACAACTGGACATTATCAGAGTCAATACATACCAGTTGGGGTGGGTATGTTGATTATTGATAGAGATAAGGTGTGGGGGGGGGGAGATGTCAATTAACAAGTAGTATATTCCTGTACTCCACATTACTTTCCTAGTCAGTGCTGTTATCTGTACCTTACAAGTCTTACTACACTAACCTATAGACTTATATTGGACACTGATATGGATGTCAACATCATTACACATGAACCGGTTTTACCTGCAGTATGCACCTCTTACCTGGTATACCTGTGAAGGAAATGTTTGTTAACACTGACTAACTGTTTGTACACATTCTGGGTTGATGTTTTGCACTATGCTATCACACACTTTCTGCACAGACTCTGGCCATGTGTTGACCACATGCTGGTGTGCCAGGACATATTTAGAATATTGCCCTCTTCCATCTTTAGTGACCTGACACACACATATACATGCTTTCCTACACAGTTATATTATGTAGCACAGTGTGGGCGACAGTAACCAGTGATAGTTTATTATTAAGAAAAGCTGCAACACTGACAATCCCCTACAATACCAGGGTGAACAGTACCAGTACGGGTTATATTGGTCTGTATTTCTCAGCACAGTGTTCGTATCCTATGTACCTGTGGGAGCAATGTTTGTTAGCACTACCTGACTTTTGCCACACAAGGTTCCAGATTACACATTAGTATTATGCACATACATCTCACTCTGTTACTGTAAACATTCTGGTCACAGCTTGACAACATGGGAGTACAGATAGGACATACTTGAAATATTACTCTCTTAACATTTTTGGGGGTTGCTACAGTGACAGGTGTGTTCTCATGATGGTTGACAATCACTTGTATTCCCTGTTTGCTGGCTACACATCTGGGATCATCCCACAGACTAATCAGGGGGACAGGCAGCAGATATGGGCACATATACTGGACATTCTGGTCTCATGTGTACAGTTGTGGGGTATGAATCTGTATGCAGTCTAATTCCACTCCCAGGATTCAGATCATGGCTGTGTCTGCTACAGCTTAAACACTGCCCATAACAGTTGTGTCTGCTATATTAATATTGCTGTATATCTCCAATCTGCTTTCTGTCTTATTAATCCCCTGTGTTTATGCATTCTGACCTTGTATAACAACAGTCTTATACAGATTTCCTAGACATTTATATGGTGTGGGACAGTGTGGTGACAGTGATATGTAATACCTCACTATTCAGAGCAACTGCATATCATTCTTGTATTTCTGGGCACAGTGTTGGTATCTGACAGACCTGTGGGAAGAATGTTTATTAGCACTACCTGAATGTTCCCACACACAGTACCAGGTTCCACATTACTATTATGCACATATATCTCACTCTGTTACTGTACACACTCTGACCACAACTTAACAAGTTGGGATATAAATGGGATATACGTGGCTTCTTAGTCACATACGGTATTGGGGAGTTGCTAGTGTGCCAGGTTTATTGTCATAGATGTGTGTCAATCAGTTGTATTTCCTGTTTCCTGCCTGTACATCTGGGATCATCCCATTGATTTCCCAGGGGGACAGGTTGATAGGCAATAGATTTGGGCCACATTAATATACATTCTGGATATAGCTGTACAGTTGTGGGGTATGATTCTATATGCAGACTACTACCACTGGCAGGATACGAACCGTGGCTGTGTGTGCTAAAAAAACAACAGTTTACATCTCAGTTGCATGTGCTATTCGTTTTTTTTTTTTTGTCTGCATTTTCCTTGTTTACTGTCTATGTGTCTCTCAGTTGTACTAAATGGCCTCTGGGGATTACACATGTCATATACAGGCATTCCTGAACATTCAATTTATGGTGCATGGTGTGGTTAACAGTGCTTAATACTACAGAACTATTACATGATTGCAAATCTACATTACTATATAATACCAGAATATATACATGCAGTCCAGCAGTTAGACTTGTTTTGTCAGGATATTACACTCTTATTGCCATACAAACAATATGAGACTCTTCCTGCCATATTCTCTAGTGTATGCAGTACTGCCTTGGACAATACAGGTTTTATACTCACAATGAATGTACTACTACTTTTATTTTTTTATTTTATTTTTATTTCCTATGACAGTAAAAACATGAGTATTACTGACCTGCCTCACATCGCAACTGTGCCAGGCGGCAAATGTGGGCCTCCTGGTTCATGGCCCACTCCATTGCAGCTGTGGGGGACATAAGAGGAATATTTAGCCATACCTATCCATGATATATCTGAGCTGGCACTTATTAAACATGTACTGGCATGATACTTACACATGTCTGGAACATTCTCTGATGCTCTAGCCTCTTAGTGCCACTCCTCCAAGAGGTCCACCTTCCACTACTTTAAGTCGGCATAGTGGTGCCTGACCTGCTCACCAGTTCAGGATATGTTGCACTGGTGAGGTCACGGTCGAGATGGTCCCAGGCCTCTGCCTTATATTGGTAGCCCTGGTACTGGCACTGCAGCAGTCTCTGTGCATGGTCTTTAACTAGGAGTCCTGCCATGACCCTGGACTCCTGGATGCACCCGGAAGCACACTCCCTCTCCCCTTACTGCCATAGAGCCTGCAAGGGGAAGCTACAACCAGTTATAAGATGTATTCCCACCTCTTGGGTTTAAGTAGGGTGGATTTCCAGCACTTTTCTGTAATTGGCCGGTTTTGAAAAGGCTAAGCTATGGGCACACCTGCTTACCTAAGGTTAGCATTGTTTGAAGGGGTATATGACTGGGCACAAAGAGTTAGCTGGTCTACACATTACTCACACCTCTTAAGCTGTCCTGTGCAATGCTTAGCATTGCTTACATTTCTACTACCTCATTCTTCTATACTTCTGTGATGGCTTAGTGGATAACTGCTGGGACTATGGTGTATAGGGTCCTGGGTTCGAGACCTGGATGGCTGTTTATTTTGTTGGTGGGCAGAACAAGGGCTATTGGATACAGAGTGATTAAGGCATTTTTGAGCAGTTGTAAGCGGGTTTGCGCAATGGTAAGTACTGCTAACATGCCGCTATATCTGCTTACAGAGAGTTAGCTTTGGAATTGCTTAGCCAGTGTAGGCATTGCTTACCACCACGCAAACAGGCTTATGCCCACTAACTAGTGCTTAATTATGCTTGCTACTGCTTATTTGTGCTTAGACCTGCTTACTAGTGCCTTATTCATTATGATACTGACACCTCACATGTGCTTTTACTGCAGTACTCCAGTTCATAAATATATGTTATTTAGTGTGTTATGCAAGAAAAATATTGGTCATAACGTGCTTTGCCATGTAAAATAGAATGTGCTGCAGTGAGATTCAAACCGGAATGCCTGTTCGTTAGTCGAATGCTCTGCCCGCTATACTATTGCTGTGCTGCTTCATTTGCATATATCTTCCATGTTATCCTCTTCATCCTTTTAAGCTGCTTTAACTGTAGCTAAGCGATGGGCACACCCGTGCACCTACAGTTAGCTACAATCGGATTTTTTTAAAAAATTAGAGTTTCTTCATTTTATTGCTACATTCTGTTGCTGTTATACACAAGGGGGGCTGTTGGTAGGGATATGCGGACACCTGTGAGCAGTCTCACTCATTGCATACCCCTTTCTACTGTTCTACATTGCAGGGGCATGTTTATTCTAAGAGCTCTGTTCTCAGACACACCCCCTGCACTCTTACATGCTCCGTGTAAGCCTAGGAGCTCAGGCAGCACGTCTTATTAATATGCATGGCACGCTGCCATCCTGCTCCTAAATGGTCACGTCCATGCAAGACTATGCTAGTCCTGCAGGGTAGTTTAGTAAATCTGGGGGTCAGTGTGTGCGTGTGCTTCATTATGGTTTGGAACTGGTAAAGGTGGAGTACATATCACTGCAAAGAGATGTGTGCTTTACTAAGCACTACAAGTACTGTTGCTGTTCAACATTCTTTTCTAATTCGCTAAGCCATTTAACAACTGATAAGGATGAGTATATATATATATATATATATATATATATATATATATATATATATATATATATATATATATATATATATATATATATATATGTGTGTGTGTGAAAATATTGCATATTAAATTTGTTCTTGAACAAAGCAGCTTAAATTATATTTGTGTACAAGAAACTGTGCACTAAGGAGTAACGAGTTTCTTTGAACTGTGCAAAAATGCAGTTGTTTTGAGGAAAAGCATTGTCACTTAAAAAAGAGACAGCTTTTACCATAGATTTGTGCAGTACTGACTTAGAACAAATGCCAAGGGCAATCATAAAGTCAAGGTCAGTACAATTAGATTGAGTATACTCTCACATCAAGAGTAAAATCTAATTATTTATAAAGTTGAGCAAACCTCTCAGCTTCATAAAACAATTGGTCTCTTAGAGTAATGGCTGCATGAAAAATCATGTTGAGAAACTGACTGAAATATCAATGGAAAGAAATACGTATTAAAAAAAAAATGATTTTGTCAACCATATTCACAGAAGTGCACAATTAAACTAACAGGTGA
Source organism: Protopterus annectens (assembly GCF_019279795.1). Classification (NCBI taxonomy): domain Eukaryota; kingdom Metazoa; phylum Chordata; order Ceratodontiformes; family Protopteridae; genus Protopterus; species Protopterus annectens. The sequence goes on from NC_056735.1 coordinate 573,651,470, forward strand.
ATGTTCCCTGTGGTGACTGAATGTACAGAAAAATCTTTGTAAACTGTAGCTAGAAACTAATTTTGCTAAATCTCAATTGTTGCTGAGGTTTGCAGTTAATTTAGATTTCAACCACTTACATGGATGTTTACTTTTCTGTACATAAACTTAATCTCTTCACTGCACAGAATACCGGTATGAGTGTTCCAGTACTTCCACATGAATTATTAATATTTCATAGAGTTACACACACACACACACACACACACACACACACACACACACACACACACACATGCACACACAATATACAAATTTCTTCTTTTGGGTGCTTCTTATTTACAGGTCTAGAACAGCTTTTTGTCCAAGCTATTATATAATTTAAAAAACTTTGAAATAAACCAGATTTGTTAGTTTCTTGTTAACACCGGACATGATATATATAATTATTAACAGTTCAGTTGCTACTTCTTTCTAAAATATAATTGTGCAATTTAATTCAACTCTAATGTAAATTCTTCTAAATGGGAGTACAGATAGTAGCACACCAGTATAATTTAATAGTATGCACTACTACAGCAATGGACAAAGATGAATGTAAATGCCAGCATGATACTCGCTAAGAACCTGTTTTTCTGATTTTCAGAAATCGTGGCCCCTCTTATTCTTTAGTTATTCCTTCACACAAAGATCAAACTTATAACATGAATTATAATTAATTGTTTTAATATAATAGTAGAACTGCAAGACAATTTAGAAAATTCTAGGACTCAGAACTGTATGAAAGACCCCTAAAGCACCAAAGACAGCATTATGCAAGTATTTGAATTATATATTTTGTCCTGACATGCTTGACCACCAGTCCCTCTTGACCTCTTACTTATCTATTCATTTACCCATCCTCTCTGGGCAGTCACATCCCATATCACAGAATGGTCATTCCTTCTTGAGGAAAAGCAACTTGTTTGTAACTCTGTTCTTTAGCCAGTTTGTGGACCAAATAGGCTGTCATTTGTCACATATAGAGTACTTAGCATACTTTTTCTTATTCCCTGCTGACTGGAAAACATGTTGCAATACCAGTTAGCTTGTTCCCAGTGCAGTGTTTGGATGTGTGCCTCTTCATATGCATGTCTGGGCGTGAACATTTGTCATTTGGCTTTTGCTCCCTGCTTTCACTTTTTGTGGGACAAGTGTACAATTCCAGGCTTTTCCCAAAGGATGCTCCTTGCTGGGAGTGTTCCAGCACTCTCATCCTAAGATAGGAGACCAGGAGTTTGTTGCCCATTCATATCTCTTCCAAGCTGGCATTTACAATTCCCAGGAAATTACAGTGGAACCAAGATTACCTGCAGTATAGTCAAGTCATCATCCTCTGTGCCATTAAGGCAGCATGTATGCAGGTCTGGGTTCACTTCTCAGTAGCTCATACAATCTTTCACTCTTGTGTTAAGAGCTGTGACATGTAGCAAACATTTAATATAATTATTGCACCACTTTATCTCCATTAAAATATACATATTGAAATGGAAAAAAAAACATGATATATGTGGCTTATTAGAAACAGTTTTATTTTAATAATATAGCATGTACCTTAGGCTGTATGTAGTATACCAAATAATTGGCAGGTGTACTTGACAAGTCAAGCAGACAGTGTCCTTCATCTTTTTTACTCAAATATTAGATAGGTGACATGACTTGCATTTAAAAAAAAAGATTGATTATCATGCAATAATTTAAATAATTTGTAGCTTGGTCATAAGGCCTTAAGTTCTGACTTGTAACATTGCACTCCAATAGCAGTAAAGAGGTGAGACAGCATTTTCAGATGAATGTTGCCTTAATTCTTTGTGTGATGATAATTGCATTATCAGTGTATGATTTGAAAATAAGTTGGCAAAAGATCCAAGTAACAAAAATTATTTATAAATATATGAATCATATTAATAAGAATGTATATTAAGTACCTATATTAGAATTAAATGTTACTTTTGAGATAGACCCAAAATAAATAGCAAATATATTTAATAAATATTTCATACATATTAATCTAGATAATCATAGATTCAATGAACATATAATAGAATATGATGTGGATCTTAATACTTCAGTCCTAGGGCTACTCATGTTATGGTGAAATAGCATTAAAAAAGTAATAGCCCTATGACACTTGAGCCAATTTTGCACATCATATTTAATACATTTTTATACTCAGGAACAGTACCAATATCATGCAAAGAATCAAAAGTGACCCCAATATACAAAAAAGGTAATAACTTAAATATACATAATAATAAACATGTTAGCCTGGCTTCACTTTCAGAAAAATGCTTCAAAAGATATCTTATTGAAATTCTCTATAATTATAATGGTCTAGCACTGCATATATAGCAACATGGATTAATTAAAAGTTATGGAACCTTACAAATTTAGCTGTTTTTTATTAGATTATAACAGCATTTGATCTTGGATTATGTACTGGTGTCTTTCTTCTAGATCTATAAAAACAACATTTGATTCATTTTTCTCATCTAGCTATTTACAGATTCATAAGAGAAACAAAGATAACCTTTATTTGACTTGATGGATAATTATCATGTTTATGGGAAGGTCTCAATTAATGCTAATTAATGGTTTAAAGTCAAATCCTAAGAATATATTATCTGCTGTTCTCCAAGGATCTGTTTTGTCATCGATGTTTGTTAATATGTTTTTGCAACAATGTTACTAAACAAAACTGCTGCTTTTGTAAAAACACTGATGACTGCAAAATTGGCTTTTTAACCAATAGTGGAATGATTATGCTAATATTAATTTGTGTATGTCAGAGGTAGTTAACTGGGCTGATAAGGATTTAGAATTCATCAAGAATAAAAGTGACATTTTGAACACAGTTAAGACCACACATTTAAAAAGCAATATTTTTATATTCATTTAAGTTGGTGGAGATAGACAGCTACAAAGATTTAGGGTGTTGATTTCTGCAAATTTCACCTTTGAAAACCTTTTTTAGCCCATGAGAAGTAAGACATTTAAGCAAATTAGCTACATAATAAAAATATGTCACGTGTCTACTTACATTGTATAAAGGACATATGATACCTATATTAACATTTTGGGGTTCATGGGCTGTTGATTTTGTCTATGATCCTGCTATCCAAGCGATGGTGTTCCTTGATGGTCTTATTTTCAGAATACTAAGCCGAAACTTATGAGCTTATGAACTTATGAATGGTGAATGAGGCTTCTATTGATGACCTTTATATAAAAAATAGAGCTTAAAAGAATATAGAACATGTTTTCATGGAAATAATTTAGAATTCTGTTTTTTGTTTGTTTTTTTTTAATAAATTATAATGTTTGATTGACTCAAATCTGAAGAAAAGAATGAGACAGTGGTGATGATAGGGGAATTCTTCCTGTTGGAGATAGACTTGTTCATCCAATCATCACCAATATACAGACAGAACACAGCTGCGGTGATAACTAATGAGTTGGGCAGAAAAAAATGGAAAAAAAGAGACAAGAAAAGGGAGGATCTTAAATGCATTATTATGTAAAATAGTGGATGTGGAGGAGCTGAATACAAGATCCTCATTAACAAATAGTGAACATCCAGGAACAACAAACAAGAGGCAAACGTTAATACAGCCTGGCTTCCACAAGAACACAGTCAATCAGTATGTAATGAAGATTTAATCTGCAAAAACTAAAAACACTAAAAACAATGAAAATTCATAAACGTATATAATGTGCTACAAGTTAAGCGCTTTCATCCACTCCCGCTGTGGACTTCATCAGAGCATGTAGCACTACATTCTAACTGTTTAAATACAACATTTTTGGTGCCAATGGGTTTATTCAAAAAATTAAAGCTATATGCTGCCGAAATACTTTTGCGTACTGCTGCATAACTAAAATCATACATTATTTCTGACAAATCATCACAAAGATTTCAAATATACTCACACATAATAATATACATGAATTATTAAAATAAAAGGTCGATATTAAACTGAGGTGCACCCAATGACTAAATTACTAAATCCAGATTCTCATGCCCTAGCTACTAATATGGGCTTGACTGGAATATTGTCATTTAATCCTCGGGGAGTGGGGGGGGTCGTAGCATCAAGCAGCAGTTGCCACTTTACTTCCTTCTGTCCCAATATAACCTTTATACCACCACCTCTGGGATTCTTCTTAACTTGCTCTAAAATATCAAATTTAAAACTATGGTTATTCCCCCACTTCTCAATATGCCTATATAAGGCATCATTTTTGTCCTGTTTCCTGATCCTATATAAATGATCATAGATCCCATTATTGAGGCACCTGTCAGTTTTTCCCACATAATATCCAGAACATACTGCACATTTAGCTAAATATATTACGTGTTTGGTGTTACAATTCCCTATTTTAAATGTAACCATAGTATTGTTAATGTTTCCCAAAACTATCGTGTCATCCTCTAATATAGCATGGCATTGTCCACATGCCCCACACTTCCTAGTATGACCGTTCCTATTGTTCATCCTGGTTATCTCCCCACATCATTCCAGTCTACTCTTTATATTCTGTCCAGTCTTATAAACAAAAACTGGTGTCTCCCCCAGAAGTTGTGTGATATTCTCATCGGCCGTAAGAATGTTCCAGTTGTGCGTAATAACTTTTTTAACCTGATTCACATAAGGGCCATACTCTAATATACAAGCACGATTGAAATGTACTTCACTGCCAACAGATGTTGTACTAAGGGATGGGTTCTGTAACGTTTCCATGCCTAATAAAAGTTTATATTTACCTCCCCATTCACTTATAACATATCTAATAATGTCATGTATTAATTCTTTAGGGTGTTCCCTGTCACTGAACATACTTCCTTTAAAATTAATCTCTTGCACCATATCCTCATATTGACAAGTCATTGTGGCAGCTCTAATACACTGCCCTTTTAATATGTTCTTCACTAAGCCTCTTGGATGGTTACTTGAATATTCCAAGTAGGCATTACTAAATGTATCTTTTTCTCTCTAGCGCCTCGGCTCAACAAAAGCCTTCAAGGAGTAACAATTTGCATACATCTATAGCATTTATACACCATCATCAACTTGTTATGCAATTAAACAATTAAATAATCAAATACAAATCCAATTATCTACTTAAAAAAACAATATATTAAATCAAACATTTCCAGCAACAGTCAATATTTAACCCTTTAGGGGTTAATGTCTCATATTTTAAAATAAAAATCATCTCTTTCTTTAAAAGTTCATTTCTTATTCTAGCCTCACTAGCTTCATTTATAAAAATCTGCTCTAAAATAGCTACCCTCAAACTGTCACATTTTGAATTATGAAACTCTACAAAATGTTGTGCTAAGGGACTTAACATCTTATTTGTTTTTATGTCCCTTAAATGTTCCATAATTCTAACTTTCAACATTCTTTTAGTTTGACCCACATAATATTTTTTACAACCACATTGAATAATATATACAACTCTCTCTGTTCTACAACTAAAGCAACCATTAGGTTTAAAACTAATTCCATTAATATGTGGAAAAAAATCTTTAACATGAGAACAAATTTTACATTTCCCACATGGTATTGTTCCTTTAACCACATTTAGATCGTATATTTTCTCTATGGGTCTAATAAATTTTGTGTGTACTATTATATCCTTAATGTTTCTCCCTCTCTTATATGCAAACTTAAACTTTTTTTTTTTGTTAGCTCATTCAACTCACTGAAATTCTGTAAAAATTTCAAGAAATGTAGAATACATCTTTTAATGTCTTCACTACAAATATTAAATGTAGAGACCATATATATTTTTTCCAACTCTTCTTTATTATTCATATCTACTATTTTATTTTGTCTTTTCCAATATATAGGTCCTTTCTTGTATCTACTATTAAATATTTTATTTTTACTCAAATTTATTGACTATCATATTGTCTTTTTATAAACATATCTGTTGTATTCTCTATTTCCCTTAAAAAATCTCTTTCATTATTACAAATACGAGATATTCTCAAATATTCATTATAAGGTAAAGCTTCTAATGTATGTTTAGGATGAAAACTTGTGCCCATTAAAAATTGGTTCAATCAAACATTCTATGTATACTAGTAACTATAGGTTTGCCTGTGATGCCATGCAAATTGATGTCCAAAAAGGAAACATTCCCACCACATTGCATGCCATCAAACTTGATACCAAACCTATTTGTTTGTATATCTTTTACAAACTTTTCACTTTCAGATTGACCTCCCTTGCACAAAAAAATCAAATCATCAATAAATCTAAAATAATATATAACATAATTTTTAACAAACAAATGAGTATGAATGTATTCAGATTCCACCAATCCCATAAATATATTTGCATACATGGGTGCAAATGCTGCACCCATGGCTGTTCCTTGGATTTGGTGGAAAATTCTGTCATCAAAATAAAAATAATTGTTCTCTAAACAAAATTTCACTAGATCTGTAATATAATGCATTAAGGGTGAATCTCCCATCTGTCTATATAAAGCCTCTATTCCAAATGAATTTTTTATGTTGGTGTAGAGACTTTTAACATCCAAAGTCAACCAATACATATCTTCACACCAGGTCACATGTTTTATTCTCTTTAAGAAATCAAAATGAATCTTGTATGTAAGATGAAAGTTTCTTTGCCTCTTTTAATAACACATGATGTAATATCACCCCTAAATTATGCAAAAAATAATTATTAGCCGAAACAATCGGTCTACCAGGAGGATTAATCATGTCTTTATGTATTTTTGGCAGACAATAAAAATAAGCTGGACTACATTCTTGAATGTGCAATTTATTCTCAACATCTATGTCTGACCAATAACCTAATCTTAAGCCTCTATGTATCAGGTTGAGATAATTTTCCTTTGCTCATATTATAGCTTCAATAGGAGCTTCACAATATGTAAACTCATCCCTTAATAAATCCATACACATTTTGTAGTACTGAGTATAATGCATAACTACAATTTTATTGCCTTTATCAGAAGGCTTTACTATTAAACTAGTTTGTCTAGAAAAATTCATTAATTCAATCCACTCTTTTTTCGATAAATTATAATTCACATTTGTTTTATTTATACTTTCTAATAGTACATCAATTTCAAAACCAACTATTGTATGAAAGTTTTTTATCCCTTCATGTATAAAAGGTGGCATGAATTTGGTACTAGTTTTAATAGTCGACGTATCTATAGTACAATACACATTCAACTCACTAACACAAGACAAAAAAGATTTGTTCAACGAGTCATTGCTAACTTCTACCATCTGCCCATCTAAACTATAAAAAAATCAGTAGGACCTGAATTTCCTTCAGCAATACAGTTGAAATAATACCACAGATGTAATTTATGAACAAACCTAAAAAGCTCTATCTTACATTCATATTTTTTTGGCAAAACCGTAGGTACACATTTAAGTCCATGATTTAAAACAGTGTAAATTTCATCACTAATAAAACATCCAGATAAATTAACAACTGAATTCACAGAATAACAAGAACAAAAATTAGTACCATTTAGTCCTCTTATTTTCGTGCCATTGTTGGAACGGCCCTCGTCTATAAGACTCCTGTTCCATATAACTTCTTTTATGTTGTTGTGGCCTCCCATATGTTCTTTGGGGGTGAAAATGTTCAGTAAAGAACCAGTCATCTGCCGGTGAGGGCAATGGTGGAAAATCAGTACCTATGTCATTGTCACTCTGTGCTCTATACACATATTTCCCTTTGTCTTGGATATTAGTAGTACTGTTAGTTCTTCCTCTCTGGTTAACGCTGTCATTAGGGTAATCTCTTCTAAAGCGTGACTGTTGATTGGACCCACCAAAAGAGGCTGTACCATTTTCAAAGTCTTGCAAGTCTCTTTGTATTTTACGCATTTTTTGTTCCACCACTTTATTCTCATGTGTAGTGATTTTGTCTTGAATATCAATCAAGCAAGATTCAAATTTCACCCTTTCCAAAGAAGTCATTAAACTAGTACACGCTACAGAAATGTCTTTGTTAATATTTGATAATTTGAGAATATCTCATTCTATTAAGATCTTTAGCCATGCAATAGAACAATAATGTGCCGCTTTTTCCCATCTTTGTTGAAAAACTTTCAGTATGGGAGCGTATTTTAGCCGAAACTCGGAATAAACGAGGAAGTAATCCCTTTGCACATGTTGGCAAGCACTCCATTGAATACCCAGGAGATGTTAAGACTTTGCTTACAAAATTGAAAAATTTAATGGACAAAGAAATGTCAACGTATTACAATTATACAAGCCTGCAAAGGTACATAGATTTAAATATAGTACCTAGAGGCTTAAGAGCAGTGAAATTTCCATCAGAGCTGTTCATAGTTACGTGTGTGACAGGAACTAATTTTTGTTCTTGTTATTCTGTGAATTCAGTTGTTAATTTATCTGGATGTTTTATTAGTGATGAAATTTACACTGTTTTAAATCATGGACTTAAATGTGTACCTACGGTTTTGCCAAAAAAATATGAATGTAAGATAGAGCTTTTTAGGTTTGTTCGTAAATTACATCTGTGGTATTATTTCAACTGTATTGTTGATGGGAATTCAGGTCCTCCTGATTTTTTGAACAATTCTTATAGTTTAGATGGGCAGATGGTAGAAGTCAGCAATGACTCGTTGAATGCATCTTTTTTGTCTTGTGTTAGTGAGTTGAATGTGTATTGTACTATAGATACGTCGACTATTAACACTAGTACCAAATTCATGCCACCTTTTATACATGAAGGGATAAAAAACTTTCATACAATGGTTGGTTTTGAAATTGATGTACTATTAGAAAGTATAAATAAAACAAATGTGAATTATAATTTATCGAAAAAAGAGTGGATTGAATTAATGAATTTTTCTAGACAAACTAGTTTAATAGTAACGCCTTCTGATAAAGGCAATAAAATTGTAGTTATGCATTATACTCAGTACTACAAAATGTGTATGGATTTATTAGGGGATGAGTTTACATATTGTGAAGCTCCTATGAAGCTATAATACGAGCAAAGGAAAATTATCTCAACCTGATACATAGAGGCTTAAGATTAGGTTATAGGTCAGACATAGATGTTGAGAATAAATTGCACATTCAAGAATGTAGTCCAGCTTATTTTTATTGTCTGCCAAAAATACATAAAGACATGATTAATCCTCCTGGTAGACCGATTGTTTCAGCTAGTAATTATTTTTTGCATAATTTAGGGGTGATATTACATCATGTGTTATTAAAAGAGGCAAAGAAACTTTCATCTTACATACAAGATTCATTTGATTTCTTAAAGAGAATAAAACATGTGATCTGGTGTGAAGATATGTATTGGTTGACTTTGGATGTTAAAAGTCTCTACACCAACATAAAAAATTCATTTGGAATAGAGGCTTTATATAGATAGATGGGAGATTCACCCTTAACACATTATATTACAGATCTAGTGAAATTTTGTTTAGAGAACAATTATTTTTATTTTGATGACAGAATTTTCCACCAAATCCAAGGAACAGCCATGGGTGCAGCATTTGCACCCATGTATGCAAATATATTTATGGGATTGGTGGAATCTGAATACATTTATACTCATTTGTTTGTTAAAAATTATGTTATATATTATTTTAGATTTATTGATGATTTGATTTTTTTGTGCAAGGGAGGTCAATCTAAAAGTGAAAAGTTTGTAAAAGATATACAAACAAATAGGTTTGGTATCAAGTTTGATGGCATACAATGTGGTGGGAATGTTTCCTTTTTGGACATCAATTTGCATGGCATCACAGGCAAACCTATAGTTACTAGTATACATAGAAAGTTTGATTGTTTGAACCAATTTTTAATGGGCACAAGTTGTCATCCTAAACATACATTAGAAGCTTTACCTTATAGTGAATATTTGAGAATATCTCGTATTTGTAATAATGAAAGAGATTTTTTAAGGGAAATAGAGAATATAACAGATATGTTTATAAAAAGACAATATGATAGTCAATTAATAAATCTGAGTAAAAATAAAATATTTAATAGTAGATACAAGAAGGGACCTATATATTGGAAAAGACAAAATAAAATAGTAGATATGAATAATAAAGAAGAGTTGGAAAAATATATATATGGTCTCTACATTTAATATTTGTAGTGAAGACATTAAAAGATGTATTCTACATTTCTTAAAATTTTTACAGAATTTCAGTGAGTTGAATGAGCTAACAAAAAAATAAGTTTAAGTTTGCATATAAGAGAGGGAGAAACATTAAGGATATAATAGTACACACAAAATTTATTAGACCCATAGAGAAAATATACGATCTAAATGTGGTTAAAGGAACAATACCATGTGGGAAATGTAAAATTTGTTCTCATGTTAAAGATTTTTTTCCACATATTAATGGAATTAGTTTTAAACCTAATGGTTGCTTTGGTTGTAGAACAGAGAGAGTTGTATATATTATTCAATGTGGTTGTAAAAAATATTATGTGGGTCAAACTAAAAGAATGTTGAAAGTTAGAATTATGGAACATTTAAGGGACATAAAAACAAATAAGATGTTAAGTCCCTTAGCACAACATTTTGTAGAGTTTCTTAATTCAAAATGTGACAGTTTGAGGGTAGCTATTTTAGAGCAGATTTTTATAAATGAAGCTAGTGACGGTAGAATAAGAAATGAACTTTTAAAGAAAGAGATGATTTTTATTTTAAAATATGAGACATTAATCCCTAAAGGGTTAAATATTGACTGTTGCTGGAAAAGTTTGATTTAATATACTGTTTTTTTAAGTAGATAATTGGATTTGTATTTGATTATTTAATTGTTTAATTGCATAACAAGTTGATGATGGTGTATAAATGCTATAGATGTATGTGAATTGTTACTCCTTGAAGGCTTTTGTTGAGCCAAGGCACTAGAGAGAAAAAGGGAGAAAATAAAGTTTTATTTTCACTGGTTGTTGTTCATTTTGGTGGTGTTCCAGATTGTAATCCAGTTCATACCATAGTCTGGTGTTGCATAGAGATTACTAAATGTATCCTTCCTATGGATACGAGACTTAAAACCAGTAGGTGTGTGGCTAACTATGGTATCCAGATAAGTACACTATCAATGTTGTAATTGTAGATGAATTTTAAATATGTACTGGTGTTATTTAAATATTCAATATATTGCTTAAATCTATCCAGGGAATCATCCCATAGGATGAAAATATAATCCAAAAAGCGAGTGTAGTATCTAATACTACAAAATAACTCGCACATGAATACATGTTTATCATCCCAGTCAAGCATAACCAGATTGGCAAAGATGTGAGCACAAGCGGCTCCCATTGCTACCCCACTGGTCTGCCTATAATGTTCTCCTTCATAGAAGATGTAATTATGGTCCAGAACAATAGACATACATTTTACAATGAGGCTGACATTGTCCCATTCCATACCACCATATTTTCTAATACTATTGCAAAAGGCTTCCAAACGTTCTTGATTGGGAATACAGGAGAAGAGATCAACCACATCTATTGTGATGTAAATTAGCTCCCTTTTCCATAAATTAGTTGTTAATCTACTAAAGAAATCCCAAGAATCTTTTATAATATGTGGGACTCTATCATATATGTGTTTCAGCCTCCTGTCAATCATTACACCTATAGGAAATGTCTTGGACTGACTACTTGTAACAATAGGTCGGAAGGGGGGATTTCTTTACATTCTTGTGTATCTTGGGAATGCCTACTATAGTAGCTAGTATTGAAAACTCAGCTCTCATGAAATTGTATATTTCAGTACTAATTCAGTTTTCACTATAGTATTCTTCCAGATACATATCAATACGTCTATACGCAATGTGTATCTCATTAATAGACACTACTTCGTAATTACCAGTCTGATGTAGAATCTCATACATTTTATTCACATACTCCATAGAGTGAATAGTGAACATGTTACAATATAGTTGACACTAGGAGCAGGAATAAAAAAGAGAGAAGAAACAATATACATAATATTCATATATATATATTTATATATATATATATATATATACATATATATATATATATATATATATATATATATATATATATATATATATGTGTGTGTGTGTGTGTGTGTGTGTGTGTGTGTGTGTGTGTTACCAGGAAAGCCATGAAAACAATTACAATCACACAAGTACTGGAAAAGGAGTAGAAAATTAGGAGAAATATAGGAACTCCAAGAAGTTAATAGTGGAAGGGTAGACACGTTTTAAAAGGCCAGGAGGAAGAAGCAACTATCACAGTTTAGAAGGAAGTTAAAATAGTACTGAATGAGTGGATTAAGCATTGAGATTAAAAATGGTGTTAGTTTTAGAGAGTATTATCTTCAGACAGGAGAAAAGGTTGGCTTGTGAACTAAGGGAAGCAAAGGTGACATGATATGAGGGTTTGTAAAGCTGGCAAAGTGGGGAATAAAGCCTAGTTTGCATGTTTTGATTAAAGAAAAAGAGCATCGAGGCAAGTTACAGAGCTAGTAATAGGGTATAATAGGAACTTGCATGGGTTCTACAAATTTCTTTCTCCTAAAGATTTACCAATGAATATGAGGAGAGAATCCTGGCTTGGGACTAAAGGATGTGGAATGAGGGGAACAACTGGACAACTGGGACAGAAACATGGTAAATGTTGAAAAAGAGCTAAGTCACTAAGAGAAAAAGAGGTCTCAGTGTCTAAATGGGGTAGATCATGGTGACCTCCAAGATACAAAAGCAGGTATCCAACATTCCAGTAGATCATGTCAAAGTTAATAAGACACTGACACACACACACAGATATCATCGGGGACTGAATAGAGGCCATTGCCATCATTCTATGGGAAGGTGACTCGAGAAATCTACAGTGAATTCTAGATTACCTGTCCCAATATCAGTGGTAAGCTATATGCAGAAATGAATAAAGAAATCAATTTTTTCTATTTTTCTTGAACAAAATAACCTACAGATTAAAACAATCACAGATTCACAAAAAAAGATATTTTGTTAAATGAATCCCATCCAGTTTCATGTCTATGTTTCAAATAAGATAAGCAGAAGCAGTTCACTGGCTATTATCTATCTGGACTTAAGCAAAATTCCAGCTTTTGTAAAACACTGGAAGCTGTTAATGGAGTTGAGATATATAATGATGGTTGACAAACTGTTCAAATCGATGGAGAGTTTGTCATTAAGACTGGATGCACAGCGTGATGATGAGTTGGAAGGGGCCACAGTAAAGTGGGTATTCAATAGCTTGCTATGAGTATTTGTCCAAGACCAACACTATTTAATCTGCATGTATTGAACACAACGTTTGGTACTTAGAACTGAATAATGACAAAAAGGGGATGGGGGTGGTTGCAGGGTAGCAAAGAATGAAAAGGAAAATTATTAATGGACCAGACAGATACCAACTTGTTGAGAAGAGAGCCAACCCTGATTACGTTCTGAAAAATAGATAATGGCACATAAGGAAAAAAGACCATCCTGGATCTGTTTGTGAACTGAAGGTGATTAGCATACAGAACAAAGAACAGGTATGGAAATTGAGTATTATGACTCCTTTACAAATGAACCACTAGAAAGCATATAATGTCTGTAGAATGTTAGGATGTATAGTGAGAGGAAAATAATCATGACAAGTAGGAGAAGGAGGGTAAGGATGCCACAATATCTGGGACTTCAAAACCATAGAGACCCTGACAAGAGCAATGACTCCCATTCTGGAAACTTGTTGAAGAAAAAGACATGTAAAGTGTTATAAAGGTTCCAGAAGAAGGCAACAAACTTGACAAGAGGTCTAAAAGAAGAGCATTTGAAGACAGAGTCAAAAGCCTTACCAAACAGTGAACAACTTCTCAAACTTCCTTATTAAGAAATTCTGATAACCTGGCAGAAGAATATGATTATTTTGATCTAGTTTCCTTAGAAACTGTCAGACAGCAGTATATCTTATGCCATCAGCAAGCATTGTAAAAGTCCAATTATTAAAGTAAAAAGTTAATCATCATCAAATTACTGAAAAAACTTATACAGTCAGACGATTATTCACTGGCTTACTCCCAGGCAGCTTCTAATACTGACACTAAATTTAAAAATATCTGCCTAATTGTTGGTTGTTAACAAACATGATTATAATTTACCTACACAAGCCCCGGGATTCGGCGTTAGGCTTGCACCGACCATGCGGCGTGTAGATGGCACAGTAGCATCAAATGCATATTAATAAAGGTGTGCTGTCGCCACAGCCACGTGCATAGGAAACGAGCATGAGTGCATAGGATGTGTCGAAGTGCCGCACGGAGGCATGGAAATGTCAGCTGTCGACATACATCCTAATATGCTTGCATATAACAATTTGCCTGCAATAGTAATCACATCTGTCAGTATCCGTGGATACTGAAACATATGCAAAGCATGCAAGACAGTCCCTGTGAACACAAAATTCAGAAGCAAACAGAAATGCATGGTAGGGAATAACGAGTCCCCATCCCTCTAACAAATGACATTGAAAACTGTGCGCCCATATTCCAACGCAGTGTAGATAGTTATACCAAGTGGAAGTGAAATGCATCATGTTAGCGTGCCGTCAATAGCTACATCCAGCCCAATTGTCAGGGTCACCAGCTGTCCCACATTGTGAGAGAGAGTACACAGCTGGGCAGATGTGTCCATAACAAAACCATGATAAATGTAAATATCTAGCGACCGTATGACAGAATTATATCCCAAAATGCATGTAATAGTCACATACAATAGGTATGTCCGTATGTAACATACTACATGTGATAAGAAATAGAATAAGTAAGACAACGAAACAGAAGGAGCATATAAACTGCTACAACAATAAGCTAACATGTAGGCAGAAAGGAAAAGCATTATCCGTAGTGTTGACCATGGGTATGTGTTGTCCAGTACAGTCGGATATGTGTCTGGAATATATCCCATCCTGGACATATGAAAATGTGGCACCCTACCAATGATCATAGCAGTTGGCCAAAATCCGCACATATGCGGTCCAAGCCATACTTGTCAGGATGTGTCACAGTTGAACGGGTATTACCCGGGTGTACCAACCATGTCATGAAAGTTAAGTATGGGCGTGTACCTATGTGTGTGATGAACAGCATGTGGAAGGTGAAACATGCCAGGGTAGTCCACACAACCATACAGGTACCTGACATATGTAGTGTATGCAATGTGTTACCTTCACCGTGTCATGGGTCATCAACCAAAGCAGTGATGGATGGAGTGTCAGGAATATGTGTGTGGGGGGGATGGGTAATGGTATAATCCGCAAAGGCGAGACTGTGTTGTATGCAGAATAGGTGAACTGGAGGTGTACGAGGGAGCAGCGGATGCATCAGAAAGAAACACAAAGAACAAGTATACACATCTGCAATACAACCTGACAGGCCATACTGTAGAACACAATCACACAAACATATGAATATTAAAATGTGTGATACAAATGTACAGAAACGTCTCTGGCACATACCCACAGAATGGTCCTGATGGAACCGGCCCATTCAAATGCAACACACCTGGATGCATAATTGAATACCCATTATCCCCTCCACAGCACACAACCCACCCCCATACCTGAACGTCCGCCAAATCCACCCATGCTCGTCCAACTAGCTTGGCGCAGCCACATCTACACATAGTGACCACTACTCATATGTAGTAGGCAGTGTCACCCTAGGCAGTGTCAGGATTGCAAACTATGTATCCCTTGCATGTAAAGCCCCCAATACATTTTCGTAAAGCCAAAAGAACGGTCGGTATTGGTCTTGTTAAATTATTGGATATCCCTCATGGGATAAGTAACTTGTGTAAACATCAGAATGTGTATCAAGACACAATGTCCAGTCTTGTAGACATCTGGACACAAGTTGAATGTGCAGTAGTGGTGCACGAGACTGTCCAACCCTAGACGGTCATGCAGAACCTACTACCCAGGATCAAACACCTGCCAGTGACGCACGTGTCCCCACATGAATAATCGAGAGAATATATTGTACACATTTGCATAGTGGCACTTGGAAATAGGGTGATGATGGCACTGACATAAACAGGGTGCCCCCGATCCACTGTGTGAGGGACAGTCACTGTTTGGGTAGGTGTGTCCTGACCAACAATGATACAATGCCAAATGTCCTGTGATTGTAGGAAATAACTATGTACCATACTGCATGTAACATTTGCCTAAAGCAGTCATGTCAGGATAGAAAATACATAATTCGTACAAGAAACAGACTAACAACTAAAGTGCTAAAGGTATAGGCTCTCGGCTATGAAAATAATGAATGTTCTAAACCCGCACTGACCGTGTGTATGTGTTGGCCTAAACAATCTGGTGTCCCCAAAATATATCCCATCCTGTACATATGACAATGTGGCAACCCTACGGATGGTTAGAGCATTTGCACAATAACTGGCCAGCCTCTTAATCAAGTGACCTTTGGAGGAAAGGTGTTGAATGAGAATGACTAATGACAACAATTAAGAGTAATAGACGCATTTAACTGCATAAAATAAGTAGTAATACGAATCTGTCAACACGTTCCAAGTTAATAGTACTAATATTGTAGAAGTGTCCATGATTGTCCCTGATTTGTCATAGCCTTATCCCTGTCACTGTAGAAATTAGTCCCCGAGTATCACAGAGGTCCGTACACATATGTACACCAACCAACTGTCACATTTGTTGACAGGACTATTGCATACCTGTAGTGAATTTATAACTGATGTCCAGAATAATATTTATCGTATATATGAATGAATGAAATAGTCAAATGTGAAGGGAAACACCAGTGGAACCCCCCCCCTGTATTATGTAGTGGAATCACTCCCCACCCTATATTATGTAGTACCAACCTAATAATGTGGTCAGAGGTGCCCAAACACCCGCGTCTGTAAACACAGGTAGAATGTTAAAATCGGGACTAACTCTGTCCATGAGCTACGTCTGACATTTGAACAGGTACAGGGAAGTTCTAGTCACCAGTTGGACAAGCCTAAACCCAGACCAGCACATGAACACGCTGACAATCAAACACACGTATGTGCCAGGACTATAAGCATAGGAGTTTGGAATATCCTTGTAGTGAGTAGACATGCAGCATGGGTCCAGAGCAGTAGGAAATAGGGAATGTCGGAAGTGTAGTACTGCGGTTTTCTCAGCAGGAGAATTGATGCCTGCTGTGTAAGTGAAGCGGTGAGGCGTATGTTATAGTAGCTATGAACCATGGGTATACATATAAATGAGGCAGAAAAACAATAGTGTAGTGGTTAGAGCATCCGCCTAACGTAAAGGCATTCCCGGTTCAAGTATGACTATAGCACATATTAATTTATTGTGTAACGAATGCCTCTGTGCTGTAAAGCCAACATTTAAACATGTAAAGGTGAATGCATGTCTCACATGGGGCCGTAAACCGGATACTATCAATCAAAGTGGTACTGTCATAAGGAATAAGGCACATGTAATCACAAAGAAGTGGCAGTAAACATATGTAACTCACAATAAGTAGATGCAAGTGCGCCTGCTCGGGTGTAAGCAGCTTGTAGCATAGCAAATGTATGTTGTCTTGTACAGCTGTAACTTATATATATATATCTATATATATATATATATATATATATATATATATATATATATATATATATATATATATATAGATGTGTGTTTAGATAAATATCCACAGACATAAAAGAAATATGCAATTATATATCTATATCTATATATATATATATATATATATATATATATATATATATATATATATACATGCAGACATCAATATGTTGACGTACAATCTCTGTAACACAAGCACTCATTCTATTAACATTAATAATATGAATGTGCACAGAAACAAACACAGTAGCAGGAATAATAGGCTGCGCATACGAGTAATAGGTCGAATGACACTGTATCACATCACACTTATCAGTGGTACCCCAGACATGAAAAACGTGTGACATCTGTCCGCTGTATAAAGTGCAGTATACTGATCACAAGTTCACCGGAGTGAAGTGTCGGTGTCATAATGACTAAGGCAATAGTATGCTGTTGAAGCAGAGATAAAACCCAATACGCATGTGTAAGTGTCTATGTCCAGGAAATGTATTGTTTAACGGACACACAGATGTATATATAGATAAAAATATATATACATATAGATATATATATATATATATATATATATATATATATATATATTGATATACACACACACACATATATATATATATATATATATACAGATATATATATATACACACAAAGATATATACATATATATATATATAAATATATATATACACATACAACAGGTATTGATATATACACATACACACAAAACAAATATATATGTCATTGTAGATATACACATGTACATAACTAGGTTACTTTACAGCAATTAGGGGTAACATATGTTCAGACCGGGCATATGTTACTGGGAGGTTCAATAAATAAACGTTTTACCTCCCACACCGCCCAGCTAGGCTGGTCAGACATACAGACACGCAATAAAGGTAAATACACCACTGCATTCCAAACCACCAGCAGGAAAGTACCAGTGGGAGAAATCTGCAAGGTCTACACTTTAAACACGGATAACAGGGTCCCTTGCGAGACACCAAAAATTCACTATACAGGCAACCTGTAGTGATTGACGCAAGCAGGATGTAGCTGTACATGGAACAGTAGGTTGTGCAAGTGTAATAACACATGGGTTGGCAAAACGTACGACATGTATCCCAAGATGGGGAGACTGGGCAATGTGTAGGGGTGTGCTCATACCCCATCTGCGCTCACAGTAAGTAGTTCTCATGAGTGCTGTAGAGGGGTGACAGGTAGGTGAACCATGGGTATGCAATAATGGGCTTAAGTGTGCAGGTGCTGGTTGGCAGAGATGTAGTAGGCCCGCCCAGTGGAAGTCATTAATATTACTACGTGGGCATAGTAGATGCCTATACCCCCCATGCCTGAAGAGCACATCTACCAGATAGTCTGCAAACCATCGGGGGAATACATAGGGACCATATCAGTGCCGTGTACCCGATTAGCATGGACGTCCATAGTTATGAATCAGAATGTAACAAAGTCAAACTAAACACTTCCAGAACTAATGATATTAGGTGGACAGGTGGCGGAATACAGGTAATGACAGATGACAATATGTATGAGTCATAAACAGCATGTACCTCGACAAACGTGAATGAATACATATGCTCTGTGACTGTCAATGTGACTGGTTAATAGAACCAATCATCTAAATGTGTCCCACAGGGTGTTATGCAGTGTTCCTGATACAATGATCATTCTCCCCCATTGGTATGTGAGGTCTGCTAGTGACAGAAAGTGCATAATTTGCTGACCACCTTTGGTAGATGATAGCATAATAAATGAGGTTTACCACCTGTACGCCTTTGAGGGACACACCCGTCTGGGCAGTTGTGTCCTGCAAAATTAATGTTATGGCACATGGCCTGTGAGTTCGGGAAATGAGGCCATATATTGTGTGTAGTGGTGTCAGAAATTAATATGTTGTATCAGAAACAGCTACATGTAATAGGAAACAGTATTAGCAATTATAATGCTACCAGAATAACCTTAACGTATGCAAACCATTGAGGTAGTCAGTTTATTACTGGCTGTGGGTATGTGTTGCCTTGACACATGTGATAGCTCTACATATAGGACCTATAGGGCCGCCACCATTCTGAATGGCCAAAGTGGGACCTGCTCTGTAGAAATGTCAGACGTACCAGGGCAGAACATACCTACAGCCATGCATAGTACAGAAATATACATATCAGCACAAATCAAAGCGTAGTCTAGCAGCAGTCAAGTTGCTTATGCTACTTCATATAACATATCGACGTGTCAGGCATACAAGACCTGTAACAAGCAACTATTACAGACATGTAGAATATGAGAATGTCCCCTAATCTGGACAGTTGCAATGGCTGGAGTATTGTCACATGACATATGCCTAATGAGGGACTGTCCCATGCAAAGTGGGAAAGGTGTTACTCCTACAGTCTCCCGTCGTGAAATCTGAAAGGGGGAAAACGTACAGTAGATATGCGGTAGCATGACCCGGTGGACAGCTGCATTAACAAAATAACATTCACATGTCAGCATTGCAGAGTATCGGTTTCCATGTATCAGGCAGATGGGAGCAGATCATATGAGGAACACGCATATAATATGATTATGTCACTGGACAGGCCGCAGAGTCCATACAGTCGAACGCCTGCCATCGCCAAATGGTTAGACATACCCGATACTGTAGTCATGTAGTCCGATGTAATACGCATCACAAGGGATTGCACACACCCAGCGTGAGTGACAAATGTAAGCACAAATGTCGGCGAGCGAGCGGGTGTAAGTGTGTTTGTCTACCAGTATGCCAGTAGTGCACTGTCAAAGAAATGTGGAGTCTGAACGGGTATAAGGTGCTGTAACCAGAGATCAGCAGTGCTTAACACTGTGCAAACCCACGCACAACTGATCACACCTGCTGGAATGTGCCTTACCCACTCCGTATCCAAAGGCGTTGTTCTGTCCGCAAACAAAGAACCGTCCTATTCACGTGTTGGTAGCAGTACCCTGCGCACATAGCTCATGTGGATTAACAATACACCATGGCATATGTACAGACAATAGACCACACACACACCATACAGCACTGTCATCCAACAGTATAGCAATGTACTGGCAGATATGCCGGGCCACTGGTGTTTGCAGGCCTGGCCGTCCTGTGTATCAGTGTGTGAGCATGCCCAGTATGACTGTTATGCATGCTGTCGACCGACATTACCATCGTACCATCATGTGTGTGAGCATGCCAAGTATGGTCAACTGCATCGCATGTGTCACATGTCCATATAGTCAGTACTGTATTGCCGATCCCACCGTTCTACACAGACAGGTGTCATGCTGTGTCTGCAGGGCAGCTAATGGTCATGTGGCATTGACAGTTGCTACATTTCTGCATAGCATAGGGGAACTTCCAACCGCATCCACAGTCCTACACAGCACCGGGGGTGGCGCACATGACTCTCACATGTGTACATTGGATGGGGGGCACAGCAGACAGTTGTACACATCTGTCACTACTGTACTGGTCTGCCAGGTACTCCATGTCAGAGTGTGGACCTACCGAAATTGCTGTTTGGAGGGATACCAGTGTACGTCAGATCCCAGCTTTAAATACCAGCATAGTGGTGTTGGACGTCCTAGCTTTCACAACCTACATCAAACTGCCTGACCTGCTGTAGTCTGTGTGTGTCTCTGGGGGTTGCGGTCATTCATTGGGCATATCCATAGACCATTGTATATCATTTGTCTGTATTGGTCCACACCTGTCTAGCTGCATGGAACGTGTGTGGGCTGTATGGACGCACATGATGTTCAGCCCATAATCTGCAGTGGGTTAGGGCACCCTGTGTACTACTGGCTTCCATTGTGACCCCCATATGTGCTACATATGTCATGGTGCCACTATGGATGTGTACTGTCTGCTGCCCTAACATTCGGCCACCAAAGTGTCTTTTTTGTTTTTTTCTTTTTTTTTTTATTGATAATTTGTCAAATATTACATGAAATCAAAAACGAAAATTATATATATACAATTGTAAAACCTATAAACTTTAAAAACATTATATAACTATATACATTGGTGTCTGTTAAGAAGAAAGCCATAAATAAGTTTAAGGTGTAACCTGAAGTATGATATATAAGTTCATATATCTTTGTCCATTTTCTCAATTATTTCTAGTATTTTCATCCAAGAGTTGTATAAAGTTGTAAGTCTGGTAGTTCTGTTCTTCAGAGTAGATATTTTCATTTGTCCAACTGTTCTAACTAAATTTTTTAATTCATTAAATGTAGGAGGAGTCTCATTTTTCCAGTGAATGGTGATGATTTTGCGAGGTGCTGCCATTAAAGTCCATAAGATTTGAAAATCTTTTTTTGGCACACAATCCGGAACAGGAGAGTTGAATAAAACCATATATTTTGATAATTGATAATTATCATTAAAAACAGTCTGAAAAAAATAATTAATATTATTCCAATACAAAGTAAGAGACTTACATTCATAAAAAATGTGTTGCCAGTCTGCTCTTATTTTAGTCTGACATCTCCAACATAGATCTTCACTTGCATACATCTTAGATAATTTATGTGGTGTATAAAAACTTCTATTCAAATATCTCCAAGTGAATAACTGCAAGTTTATTGATAATGATGACTTCTTGGAAGATTTTAAGATAATCTTTCTTTCCTTTTCGTTAGGAGGGTGATTATTTATCTGTGTATAATAATTCCAGTAGGTGTCTATTTGATATATTTTTGTTGTTTTAATTATTTTGTAAATGTTAGATATATATTCAGCACCTTGATAAGGTTGATTATTAATTATAATAATGTAATCAATAAATTTTGGGACAGTATGTCTAACTGTATCTTGCATTTGCCCAATTCTATTTATAAGATATTGTCTTAGATTTTGCAAAAGTAGCCATGAGTCATTATTTAAATTATATTTTCTGGTTATCTGATCTTTTAATATTTTCTCTTGTTCTACCAGCTGATGCCAGTAGCTTATTGAACCTATCTTGAGCATATTCATTTTCTGAATTTGGTATGTATCAAGGATAGTGGGTGTGAAGGCTATAGGAAAGATCAGAAAGAACCATGAATTAATATTTGGGACTTTGTTTATGAACGATTTAAATGTTGTTAGTGTGATGTTCATATATTTGGATGGCAGTTTATTATTTTTGTTTTTATCTTCTAGATAATCTTTTAACATCCAAACTAAAGGAAATGGTATTATAGTTAAATGATCTGATATGTTGTTATGACTAAGTTCAGTATAGACCTGTTCATGTAATTATTTCCATATATCTTTGTAGTGAGCATTTAACCATAAGGTTATATTTTTAACAACAGATGACATAATATATATCTCAATATCAGGTAAATTAATTCTTCCATCTTCCCAGTTTGGTAAATGTTTATTTAAAGCAATTCAGGGTTTGTTTGGGAACCATAAAAAATTTAATATTAGTTTATTATATTTCTGAGTGATATACTTGGGAGGTGGCAGTGAAAAACTTTGTATTAGATATAATACTTTAGGAAACATAATTGATTTAATAAGGTATAATCTGTCTCCCATTGTAAACATATATTTATTCCAGGTTGATATTGCTTGCTTTATTTTATCTAGTGTTTTATTATGATTATATATAAGTGAGTCAGTTAATTCTTCAAGTAGATCTATGCCTAAATATACTATTTTATTATCCTCTGCTATGTATTTGGAATATTTTTTGTTTATATGTTTCTTTTTAGTATTACATGACATAATTTTTGTTTTGTTTTCATTGAACTGTAAACCTGAAATAGTTTGAAAAATATTTATTTATTTAAACAAAGCTTGTAAAGATGCATTAGTGTCTGATAGGGTAAGAAGTATATCGTCTGCAAATAACTGTAATTTAAGAGATAAAGTTTTGTTGATGCAGATACCTTTAATATTACTATTTGATCTTATCTGATTTGCAAATGGTTCTATAAGTAATGCAAATAATAGTGGTGATAGGGGACAGCCTTGTTTAGTTCCTTTTTTGATTAGTATGGGACCAGATCTATATGAACCTAATTTAACATATGCTATGGAGTCTTTGTATAGTGACTGAATAAGGGCCATAAAAGATGTAGGAAAATGATATTCTTTCAGGACTAGTGTAAGGAAATTCCAGTTAACAGAATCAAATGCTTTATTAATATCTAAGGATATTATATTTAAATCCAAGTTTGCATGTTTACTATAATCTATCAATGACAGAATTCTTTTAAGATTATCATATGTATTTCTTCCTTTGATAAATCCTGTCTGGTCATTATGTATTAGCAATGGAAGAAAGTGTTTAATTCTGTCAGCATATATTGCCATGAACATTTTATAATCAATATTTAATAAGGATATTGGTCTATATGACGAACATTGTTTCTCAACTTTGTCTGATTTAATTATTGGTGATATCAATGAATATTTCCATGAAGGTGGTATAATTATATTTTGATTAACTATGGAGTATACTTTTAAGAGTAAAGATATAGCTTAATTAGGTATTACTTTATACATTTCTGATATTATATTATCAGGGCCAGGTGCTTTATTTAATTTAAGCTTTTTAATCTATGATTTTAGTTCTGTCATTGTAATTGGTTTGCTTATAGTGTCAATTTGTTCCTGTGTTAATCTAGTAAGAATTTTGTTTTTAAGATAATTTTTTATATCTTTGTCAGGTTTTTCATGGATGCTTGAAAGGTTATCATAGTTGTATTGTAATCTAAAGGCTTCTAATATACTATTTAGGTCTGTGACTTTTTTTTTGCATTAGGGATATATAATTCTTTTATTTGCTTAGATTTTATTTTTTTTTTTGTTCTATTAGCTAGTTGTCTCTGATGTGCTGGATTTGTTGAATAAGAATTTAATTTTATCTTTTCTAGGTTAATCATTGTCTTGTGATGTAAAATGTCAGCATATTTGTTGTTAATTTGTAGTAATTCTTGAATTAAATCTTTATTTCCTTTTTGAATTCCGAGTTTTAATTTATTGGCTTTCTTTTGTGATTCTAGCATGTTTTTATTCCATATTTATCTTTTATTAATATACCAGGATAGTACTTTTCCACATAAGGAGTCCTAGATATATATTTCTGAAATGTTCTCTATGGTATTTAGTTCAAGGAACGTTTTTATTTCACCTTCAAAAAATTCTTTAAAGTCTGTTAATTTTGTAACATATGAAGGTATTCTTGTTATGGGATTATTATTTATATGCATAAGCTCCATTTCAAAAAACAGAGCATTATGATCTGATAATGGACAGTTTATTATTTTTGCATTACTTATTTTGTTACTAGATCATTGGATATGTATATCCTGTCAATTCTGGAACTAGTCTTATATCTATGTGAGTAAAAAGTATAAATTAACGAGTCTGGGTCAGCAAATTCATTTATATCTTTTATGGAGATTGCGTCTGTAAACTTCGAAAGTGTCTTTTATATAGGTAACTTTCTTCTTTTACTTTTTGAATCTGTATCTTTGTCATCTATTATACAGTTGTAGTCTCCTGCCATTATTAGACTACCTTTAGTTAAATGTAATATTTCTTCAATTTGATGTTTTACTGTTCCTACGCCAAGTCCTGGTATCCAATATAGGTTAACTAAAGTGTATATTTTCCTATTTAACTCTATATTTACTAAGCAAAACATACCAGATGTGTCTTGATAAGTGTTAATTATTCTAGGAGAAATAATTGTATTATGCATTAATATGGCTACTCCTCTCTTCTATTGTTTGTATTGAGAACTTACTAATACTGTGTAGTTATTAATATTGAGATTGTTTATATCTTTATCTAATAGATGTGCCTCCTGAAGAAATACTATTTGTGGATTGTTTAGATTTATGTATTTATATAGACTCCTCCTTTTGATATTATTATTTAATCCATTAACATTTATAGATAGATATTTCATGTGTTGGTTTATGTAATATTTGTATGACAGTTAATATACATAGATTTAACTCTTGGTTTGCATTATATGTATAATTTACACTATTGTTTACATGGAAGATCTGCTTATCTTCTGTAGACACCAAAACAGTATAAGAAAACAATGAAACTTATAATTTAACTAATTCTAATTGATTACACCTTTTCCTATCTCTATGAGGTAATATACCTCTTTGCATGAGTAACACAAGTACCCACACAAACCTTCTAAATCTGTGACTAGTGTTTAAACAAATCTCTCTTAACCTCATAACTTAGTATGTCACTATTTACATATATTAACAAGTTAATATGATCAGCTAATAGACAATTATATGCAAATTTGTGTGAAAGCAATAATATTTATACATCAATAACCTACTTATACTTGTTAAATCTTACTTGCAGAGTTTCTTATAATCAGGGTTACAAAAACAATTTTCCAATTACATTTAACAAAATGTGTTTCATCTTAGTACAACAATTCACATATCAATCCAACATGACACATTTGCTTTAATTCACACTGCAAAGACTCCAATAGCTTGTTAATTAGTTATTTTGGTTAAATTCTCATATTACTTATGTTCTTTTTAGATTGTAGTTTCATTATACTCGCAATTTGTTTAGGGTAATTTTCCACCTCTAGAGTCTCTATCATGTAATATCTGTGCTATAAGAATATTATTTATTCTATAGTTATGTGAATATTACCCATTTTCTTCCTCACTCATTATGAAATAAGTAGATTTATTATTCTTTAACTTTTGAGAAAGTAGATTTCCAAGTCATATTCCAGAACTCTTTACAAAAATTGTGTCGGCTTATATGACAATATATGTACATATATATAAATATATATACATAAATTTATATATAATGGTCTTTACATATCTTAAGATTCAAAATACTGAAGTAAAACATAGTGGAGAGATAGGTTCCCGACCCACAGACTGGCCAGACTCTGGAAAAGAACCCTGATGACTGGACGGGAGAGAGGAAAATCACCCTGGGGATCATAACAGTCACCCCAGTAAACAGGTGTCCAGGTAAGCAAACATTATGGAAAGAAACAGCCAGAAAACTGCCATGACTAGACTTATACAAGCCCCAGGGTCGATATTCTAGTAGCAATCTAT
The DNA here is from genome assembly GCF_019279795.1 of Protopterus annectens. Taxonomy (NCBI): domain Eukaryota; kingdom Metazoa; phylum Chordata; order Ceratodontiformes; family Protopteridae; genus Protopterus; species Protopterus annectens. The sequence continues at coordinate 573,678,243 of NC_056735.1, forward strand.
GAACCCACACAGCTATTTATGATTCTTATTGTATATATGTAATATTCTAGTATTAGAAATTCTTAATATTAATGTATATAACTATGTATAGAGTATTGCCTTTCTGTATATCTAACAATATTTAACTTTTTTCTAACAATAACTATGTGTAGGTTGCTATTTCTGTTAATATATAGAGAACTTATTAGAAAATTTGTTTAGTGTCTGTTTACTAAATCTAATCATGTTTTATTTTATTTAGTTTAAGTGTGTTAAATATTTAGTAATAATCAGTTACACAAAAGGGTCAACATGTAGCTTCATAATTCAGGTGCACTAGCACTTTAAGTAGTGCTCGTTTTGGGATTTACTTCCTTCTCCAGGAATGCTGCAATTACGTTTTATTCAAAGGACGTTATACGCAAGCATGAAGTGCTCGCAATGAGACATAAGACATTTGGGTGTTGTTTGCGTGTGTATTTAAGGCTACTGTCTTGTGGACGGGGCGGGAAAAGTAGTGAAGATTTTTCTTGATTTTCAAGGCATCGCTCGTGGTAATATTTTTTTTTTTGCATATATTTATCTATGTTATATGCAAGACATTCCTATGTTATATGTGAGACATACTACATGACACCTGCTAGTAAAACAAACAGCACCAAATGCTTTACTTCATATAAAAGATTCAATATGACATTCTAGTAGTGTAGAATACTGTAATACCATGTAAGGGTTTAAACTCTTAACTAACTATAACCATCCAGCACAACTCAATCATCTTCTATATATACATTATTTTCTTCTTCTAGTCGAAGAGTTTTAAGATGTGCTTGTTTTGAGATTTACTTCCTTGCCTAATGATATTGCAATTATATATTATTTAAAGGGCATCATACACAATCACAAAGTGGTTACAATGAAAATTACAACCTTTATATATTACTTGTATGCATATTTGAGACTGCTGTCTCGTGAACGGAGCAGGGAAAGTAGTGAAGATTTTTCTTATCTTTCAAAATATCGCTCTTGAAAATATTTTTCTACTGTATAGCTACAACACAGTTCAAGCATCTTCAATAGACACAACATTATCCCCCCTTCCAATAAGGAAGCTTTGTATATATACATTAAAAACACAATAAGAGTCCATGAGGTGTACCGAGATGCTACAACATCATAATCCATACAACCAGACATGAGCACACACACAAGCTGTCTTTCTATCTCAGTAAAGCAAATCGTTACTTCAGCATTAACGGATTAAGTACTTTAACTATGCAACTCATTTATCATAAATATATAATTTTTCAAAGAATGCATTTGTCCCGCTCACCTCCCTGCCCCGATCGGAAAACTTAGATTAGACATATTATATGAATGGTGCATTCAAAGATTTTACAACAAATTGCTAGTATAGTTAAATATATGGTGAGATGGTTATATCTGCTTGAACCATATATCCATTTGCATATATCTCGAACATATTGCTATATACATTTTGTTTGTTGATGACTAAATCAGAGACGTAGAGAAAGAAAAACATTGTTATCAAGTTTCAAATATGTTAGGATAGACCTAAATTATGTTAATTTACCCAGTTTATATTTATTCTAAATTTTAAGTGAGATAAAATAAATAGAAACTGTACCTGATATATTACTGTGATTAATGACTGGAAGATTTCTTGTTAGTTTTTGTGACATTTTTTAAAGTTTTGTGGTACATGTAACATATAAGTTATTTGTCCTTTAGTTTTTTTTTCTTCTGTTCAACAGTCTTCCAGTTGTTTACTTCTGCATTTCTTTTTGGTGTACTATTTGTCCAATGCATAGATTCTTCCTGTGTTAAAATGTTGTTTGTAGTGAGATATTTTATTGTTGAATCCACTGTTTCAAATATTTTTATTCCCACTGGAAGGAATATACGAAGTCTTGCTGGAAACAAAAGATGGGTCTTCAGTTAGATTTTTATTATTGGCATGAATTCTTTTCTTTTGAAAACCACTTTTGTAGAGTAATCATTGTCAAATCTAATTAACGCATCACTATATTCAATGGGTGAGTTAGTCCAAGCATTTTTGAGGATGAGTTCCTTGTCTTGCATGGAGAAAAGTTTAACAATTATTGATCTTGGTTTGTTTTTGATTAAAGATGCATTTCCTGAAGTTGACAATGACCTGTGTGCACGTTCTATTCCAAAAGAAAGGGCTTCCGGTAGTTTTAATACATTTGGGATCCAGGTAGTAAGAAAGTTTATTATATTATCCCCTTCTTCTTTTTCTGGCAGACCATATATTCGGATATTATTTCTTCTCATTCTGTTTTCCATGTCATCTATTTTCTCCAGAAGATGTGTATTTTGTTGCAGTAAAAATTCAGTTTGTTGTTCTTCTTGCAGGAGTCTGGAATCAATGTCATTTAAGGACTGTTCTATGACAGAAATTTGACCTTTCTGTTGTGTGAACATTTCCTGAAGCTGTTCAAGTTGTTGAGTACATGTTTCTTTAAAAGAGTCCAATTTATTATCTATCTTATCTATTTTAGTTGTCAACTCCTGAATATTTAAAATAAGTGAATGTAAATCCTTTTTGAATGTTGGGTCCTGAGGTGGATTTCTGAGATGGCTCATTCTGAGTAGCTGATGCTGCTGTTGATTTTCTAGTAATTAATTTGACAGGAATTTTCCAATGAAAGATGATAAAAATTGTTCTGATGATGTCTCTGGGTATAAAAAGTGGTTAGTAGCGAAGATATCTTATTATTGTTGTTTTTTTCTCAAAACTCCTGTCTGAAATATTATTGAGGAAAGAGAGCTGTGAGAAAGTGCTGTTACCAGGTCACCATCTTGGCCACGCCCCACCAAAGTCACTTGTATGCTCACATACATACCATAATGGGTAAAGACACATTCTAATACAACTGCCAATTGTTAGGTCGATAGACGTACCCTGGGGGTGTTCTAGACCTGAGGATGGTGCTGGAGGGCTGCCTATGTCAGATGCACACAGTGCACCTCCTATACATGGCTGAGCACAGGTAGTGTAATGTATGGCATCCATTGTACTGTGTGCGGGTCAGAGAGGGTGAAATCCCTGGGTACCTACTCTGTGTCGGTGCATATGCCTTGTGTTGCCTTTTTGCCAAGGACAGATCATACTGTGTATGGCCCTGTCGCCGACTGGGCCCTGCTCAGGTAGTTCCTTCGCCAAGTCACACTGTGCCTGTACAGGCCTTGGCAGTCATGTTGGGCCATGTGGCCCTGCCTCATTCTGTTCCTGCTGCAACTGTTACTGCAGGATCAGATTGTGTAGCATAGCAAATACTATAACAATTTGTGTGCATGTAGCTAGTGAATACTGCTGGGCACCACCGGAAGTGTCCAGATACCAGAACCATGACCTGAGCATCCCAAACACATGCTCAATTATATTTCTTGTCTGTGCATCTGCCTCATTATAGTGTGAGTGTTCAGGTGTGTGTGCATTGCTGATGGGTATCACCAGCCACGACACCAGTGGTTACCCAGCATCCCCCACTAGGAGACTGTAGGGGATGTCCATATTGGCAAAGGTGTGGTACAGCTGTGTCAGACTCCATATATCGGAATCATCATAGCTTCCAGGGCAGACAGCACACACATTCAATCTAATGCCCTGGCCATCACATATGGCCTAGCTGTTGGAGGGTATGCCCCTGCAGTGAATGTAGGCCCTACCCTGCTCACCGGGTGTTGCTTTGATATGTACATGTGTGCAGGCTATAGCACCCAGTACCCCAGGGTAGTCAGCCATGTGGTTGAAGAGATGCATATTGTTGGTCTACTAATCACGTGTGTTGAGGACATGTACGTGCTCACTAGCATGTGTTGACATGGCGTCTGTGAACTGGTGCAATACTCTGGATGCAGATGCCTGTGAGATCCCCATGATATCCCCAGTTGTGCTGTGGGAGGTACCTGTGGCTAGTATACCTAGGCCAACACATATCGTGGTATCCACTGTGATGGGTTTCCCTCAGTCTGTTTGATGTGTCAGGTGTGGCAGGCACAGGTCAACAAGCTGCTGTAGGAGGTCTCTGTCCACCCCATAGTGCTCCACCATCCCCAGCTCATATAGCCCCTGGTAAGTCACCCTGGGTCTATAAAGTCTTATGTCACCCCAGTAAGGGTTGTTCGGCAGCATACACATCCTCACTGCCCTCAGCCTCCTGCACATGTTGGTCTATGTTGCCTGCTGCAGCCCTTCTCATTTGGTTGGACTGTGTTGTGAAATGTCCCCGCAGGTATACACCGGTGGTGTAGAGTGTGGAAGAAACATGTGTGTACGCTGCTTGCTCACATTACTGTACTGTTCAGGTGTGGGCTGGCCATGTAATTTGCTGATTGTGCTGATCATCACCTGTTTGTGCAGCTTGTTCACCCTGACTACCCCACTACTGCTTTTGTCCCTCCCAATGTCACCAGGCAGGTATAGTCACACCCCTACCTTAGGCATGCTAAGGCAGGAGCACTCCCGAGGCACAGGTGTGCAATGTACGTACAGTATGCCTGACCCCCCCTCCCATGCTGTCAACTATATTCGAGCCCTGCACCCGGCTATCTACACACATGCACTCCAGGGATCTGTATCACACCCTGGGAATAAATGGGATACACTATTGTCAACCTCATCTGCATAGTATAGTCTTCTAATGAATACTTATATGACCCAAACCGAACCTCCAAATTAATAACCACTGCTTAGTGTCACTCAAATCAGTACACAACTGGTAACAGGTGCCTTACTATCACCATATTCGATGTCCCATGGTCTTCCCAGCAACAAAATAACCGGTATCTACACGACTACAACCCAGGACCCTGCACACAACCGACGATGTGCATTACCACTACGCCATGGCAGATATACATACATCCGAGGTTATCACGTACAAATCATCCGGCACAAACATTCAATAGTGCTGATGTCCCCAGACATATATGTATATATCTATGTCTATCTCTCTATATCTACATATATCATATATATTATATGTATACATATATACATGTATATATATATATATATATATATATATATATATATATATATATATATATATATATATACATACATACATACACACATATACATATACACACATATGTAGATATTGCATTTATATCACAACAGCGGACCACATGACAGCAAAGCATTAGACAGGAATGAATAGGAAACTACATGTGCCACCTGCATCATGTAGTGTTGTTACTATCAAGGCATGTGTGTTTTGTTGCGTCACACGGGGTCAGACTGTATTAAGGATAAGAGTAGGGCTGATGACATTTACTCACCAGACCTATTGGTGAATGTATGTGTTGACAACCCAGTGTCTTGGCAGAATATGCGGCCTGTGGACACTATATAGGTCAGTAACAAAATGCACTGAACACATCCTGCAGCAAGCCACCCACAGATACCAACACATAGGGTATAACTGCCAAACACACACACCTGCCATGCCTTGGAATCGAGCACCTACCTGTCTATTCTACCACACTACAGCATTACGCAGTAACAGAATGCGCTACAGAGTTTCAGCATCACAGCACTCCCAGAGGCATACTTCTGGGTGGGTGACATCATCAACAAAGGCAAAGATACCATTAGGGAATGTATGGAGAGTGAGCAGTCTAAAAGCATGTCTCTGTCCTCAGGCAGCTGGAAGCACACAGACACACACACACTTGGCATGGCTGGGAGTCGAACATTCACCTAATTACCTTATCACACTACAGCATTACGTAGTTACAGAATGCGCTACCGAGATTACTGGAACACAGCACTCCCAGAGGCATACTTCTAGGTGGATGACATCATCAGCAAAGGCAAAGATGTCGTTAGGGAATGTATGGGGAGTGAGCAGTCTAAAAGCATTACTCTGTTCCCAGGCAGCTGGAAACACACACACACACACACACACACACACTTGGCAGGGCTGGGAGTCGAACATACACCTAACTACCTTATCACACTACAGCATTACGCAGTTACAGAATGCGCTACAGAGATTACTTGAACACAGAACTCCCAGAGGCATACTTCTAGGTGGATGACATCATCATCAAAAGGCAAAGACGCCGTTAGGGAATGGATGGAGAGTGAGCAGTCTAAAAGCATTACTCTGTCCCCAGGCAGCTGGAAACACACACACACACACACACACACTTGGCAGGGCTGGGAGTTGAACATACACCTAACTACCTTATCACACTACAGCATTACAAAGTTACAGAATGCGCTACTGAGATTACTGGAACACAGCAATCCCAGAGGCATACTTCTAGGTGGATGACATCATCAGCAAAGGCAAAGATGCCGATAGGGAATGTATGGAGAGTGAGCAGTCTAAAAGCATATTACTGTCCCAAGGTAGACGGAGGCAAACACACGCCAGTGGTGTGAGCGGAACAACTGACTATCTCCGGAGCACTATTACAACACTACATAGATACGAGACATGCCACAGACAGTACACCTTTCAAGACGGTCAACCAGTGTGTTCAATGTAGGAATCCATCCTGACGTGGGATATGGACATCTGTTGCCTGGATGACCACTATCGCTATACAGGATTTCAATGGTCATGCCCATACACAGAGGCACATAACTGACACAAGGTGCCACTGAGCATGCTCACACACTTAGTAGCACACATCCGTTTGGAATGTACTGTGTGTCCATCTACACAACGGCATACTGGGCATGCTTACACACTTAGTAGTAGCGAAGGGCTGTCTTGTATGCACACGGATTCTAAACATGGAAAGGCACAGTGTGTCGATAGTGAACATTGTTAGCACGAACGCTGCACTACATATATCTGACACCGGTCATCAGTGCTAGATGTGTAGCGTTCGTAATCACAGCTGACAATCCAGATCCAACAATGGGGAATACGGACATCTCTGCAATGAGGAACACCTGGCATATGGCACAGTTGTGCACAATAGCACTACCACCTTATACCTCAGATACAGACATGTGGGCCATAAGACCGTGACAGACCGCTCCAGGTGTTAGTGTCCCCACGTACATGAAGGCCACTCACATGTACTGACCAGTACACACTCAAGAGCCATCACAGATGTCTCAGGTGCAGATCACAGTGGTAAATGCTGCATTCTACTATGTAGCCCTCAGACATCACCATGTCCTTGGACCAGCAACACACATCCATACATTACTACAACACCATGTTACTCATGACCAGTGGACTGTACATAGGTCTACAGCAACTGTGCAGACTACACATGTACTGACAGGGTTCCATCATCTGTTATGCAATGCAATGATACCAATGTTCATAACCAGGTCAGCTCTACACATAACAGGGGCCCTGGGTCTTATACAGCTGTAACAGATGACTGTTGCTGTACACCAAAAAAACACTCATGTTTGGATATGACATACATGCAATTGCCGTAGATATGTACATGGCCCACACACACACACACACACACACACCCACACACACCCACACACACCCACACACACACACACACACACACACACACACACACACACACAACACATATGTACATAGCATAGCTTTTGCTGTCCTCCGTGCAGGCAAGTGGCTACAGCAATCACACGCATGCACATGGAAGGTAGGTCCATGGCTGTTGAATGCTAACAGTACATAAGGTAGCAATGTTGACTGAGGTAACATTCCCTCTGTACTAGTTACCCATGACAACTATCATATCATACAACAGTCCATGTGTCATGTATGTCATCACACATGTCCACCAATTGCAATGCATACAAACATGGCGACATGACAGAAATGTAGGACCAACACACATGTACATGTAGTGGTGTGCATTCAGCTACCATGCATGTGCAGTAGCTGATGTATGCAGTTCATCTGAGTCTAACTACAGCATGCAGTTGCAATACAGCCCCATTGACACCTGTATATGTTGAAATACTGACAGTACGGTAGGATGTACATCAGGTATGGATGGATGTGTGTACATAAAGTGGTGGTCCACCTTTGCAGATGGATGTTTGCTGAAGACAGCTCACAGGTATGTCACAAGCTGTCCTACCATGACATGTGCAAACAGTACGCTATGTTACTGTTACTTGAAGGTGAAGACATACAACCTACACAGCAGTCAGGGTGTTACTGACTGTAAATCGCTTGACACCTGTAACACTTACATCCTCCCGTATGCATATAGCAGCACAATTGCCGAAGGTAGCGTCAGTACACATAATGCGGCCAATACTGCTGCATGTCTGTCAGATGTATCATCATATAGCAGTTGTATGATTCACAGTACTGCCATGTGTGTTTGCTTGTGTGACCATATATGCCACGTATGGTGGGTAATACATCCCAATTGTTACACACCCCTGTACACTGTTGTAGAGATCTGTACATACTGCAGTGTAGAAAGCAAGACATAGGCAGGGGTGGTGTGTGTATCACACACATGTCAACTATCTGTATGTGAATGACATTTGTGGACTCCATAGTGTGTGTGTGTGTGTGTGTGTGTGTGTGTGTGTGTGTGTGTGTGTGTGTGTGTGTGTGTATGTATGTATGTATGGCTGTCTGGTGCATGGAGTGAGGGAGTATGCTACCATACAGAACAGACAGGATCCCTAACCCCTCATGGTGATGCAATCTACTACCCTGTTGATGCAGTCGGTCTCAGCCTTACTGGCTACCTGTACATGTTCATTCTCTGTGTCACGTCATGTGGGTGCACAGTACTGTGAAGGTGATTACCACATAGGCAGGAGTCCTCACCTCAACACTATCGAGTGTGTGTGTTATAGTGTCGTTGACCCCGTGAGTGTGGGCATGTTACTGTGTGTTTCTGTGTATGTCTGTGCATGTTCTCATCCTGTAATGTGACAGTGTATTACTGCTACACAGTGAGGCCTCATGCTATCAACTGGCCTCTACCCTTGACATCAGCCAGACCGCTGTGTAAACCCCCCGCACCATGTCACTGTACCTGTGATGTGACCCGGTATGGATGTCACGTCTCTAGCCACTGTAGCCTATTAAACAGCTCACATGCTTCTGGATCAGTAGATGTGTGGACATCTGTGGAATGGTAGCCTAACAGTGAGGTTGAGGCTACGTATAGCATGCTGGTATTGCCATACATGCCTGTGTGTACTCCACATTTACACATGGGAAACTGCAAACACTGCTACTTATTGGCACATGCAATTAGACCTTAAGGAGGGAAGCAGGGCATCATTACCAACATGCTGTTACTGTTGTTACCAAGACATATACTGTGAACATACAACAATGCACTCTAACTGCAAACATTGTAATGTAATGGCACATGCAATTAGACCTTAAGGAGGGAAGCAGGGCATAATTACTAACATGCTGTTACTGTTGTTACCAAGAGACATACTGTGAACATATAACAATGCATTCTAAACCTGTACTACATGGTATGTCTGGTGCATGTCAACAGTACACAACAAATGTAATATACACTTATCTCAGTATTCTGTTCACCCTGTGCATCAGACCATATGAGCATGTCCCTGAACCGATGGTGTGGATGGCAGGGATGTGGCACAGGCATCATCATGTGCACAGGGTGATAATGTTTGCCAGGGGCATAGGCTGTACCGGTGGATGACATCATGTGTGTGGGTTAGGGCTGGTGATCTGATTGGACATGTGTGGTTGTTATGCATGTGGGTGTTGAGGTGCCCTACAGATGTTTCTGCTGTGTGCGTGTATGTGTGCACACAGTTCTGCCATGTGTCCGGCCTACACAGGGGTATTATTGACAGCTCCAGATTGTACAGACCAGGATGTACAGCTCACTGTGTCTGGCCACAGCCACGTGACCTCTGTCTGCCAGGGGTTGCATGGGCACTACCAGGCAGAGGTACAGATTGGCTACTGTCCGATGACACATGTCCACTGGAACCATGTCCCCGCTGGGAACGTCCAGGGCCACATCCACGTGTCCTGCTGTGTCCTGGTGTGGACAGCGCAGCATCAGCTTCACTGCTACTGCTACCTGCATTGTGGGAGCAGGCATGTGAGGTAGCTCATTCACGTTGACCTGCACCAGGTGGTGTAGCTGGCCTATGTCCACGTGGCCTACGCCACACTTCTACCAGATGTTCCAGCACAGACAGCTCACGCTCACTGATTGCCATGGCACGGTCAAGGATTCCAACCATGTCACCCAATCGCCTGTCCAGAACATCATCAATCTGCTGTTGAGCATTTGCCAATGCCTAGATGTTGTCATTTAAAGAATGGATAGCAGCCCCCTGAAGCCTCTGCCCTTCTCTGTTCTGCCGTTCAGCACGTGCCTGTGCCACCATTACAGTCTGAAACATGCATCTGGTGACACCAGCTGCTGCACTCTGTCCTGCAGGTGCATGTCTGCTAGAGGTCCTCCTATGAGCAGCACTGGCCACATGCCTGTGTGGCACATCTGCAGTCATTACACTGACACCATGGTGTGAAGACACACCTTGTGTAGCCACCACACGTTCCTGTTCCAAGCTAACACACGCTGACTGTCCTTCCTCTATGGCCACTGGTGATGGGGTATGTGTTGGCATGAGAACTGTGTGTGGAGAAGAGGGGAATATAGCTAGGATGGCAACCATTGGCACAGATTCAGCCCCTGACAACCTTGCCCGTACCTCATGCATATGTTCATCACTGCTAGAGTCTGTGGGGACACTAACATCAGATGGACCGCAGGAGGGTAACACACCTAAATCACCTGTGAATGCAAAGAAAGACTCTACATTACAATAGAGACACAGACACACAGACAGAGACACAGACACACAGACACAGACAGAGACAGAGACACAGACACAGACAGAGACAGACACACAGACAGAGACAGAGAGACAGACACAGAGACAGAGTGACAGACACACACACAGACAGACACACACACAGACAGACACACACAGAGACAGATACACACAGAGACAGACACAGACACACAGACACAGAGACAGACACACACACACAGACACAGAGACAGACCATGCATTTGATTTGACAGAAGGCATGCAGCATGCATGTGATACAGTAGACGGCATGCAGCTCAGACATTAATAGTGGTAGTTAGAATACATCCCTGGGTTGCACACAACAGCAAGCAGGTGTCATATCAGAAGCCATGCAGTTCACACAATCATGGTAGTAAGCATGCATCCCTGTGATACACCATGTGGACCAGCACAGGTTAACAGTACATATGGCTGATGTGACCTTGACATTAACATGTAGTATGACATGTTATCTGCTGACATGTGCATTGACATGCATACATGTCTGACACAATGGTGTCCTGACACATGTACAGCGGTGTAATGGGTATCACATTGCAGTGTTGTCTGTATGCCATACAGATAGAATGCATGTTTAGCAGATGTGCATGAGCATTGAAGGGTAGTATGAGGCATCTACATTGCTATACACTGTGAAGTACAGACACTGAGCCATTGCATGGCATCATGAGGTGTTTATATTGCTATACAGTGTGGAATACACACACAGTGCATAGCCATGACTGCGTGCATACACATTACATAACTACTGTGGATTGTGACCCACGACGCTGAGGTGTATACACACTAAACCATGCTGTGTCATGTGACAGGTCACCAGAAGACCTACGGATGACACCCCTGCACAACTACTAAAATGTCTTAGCTGCCTGGCAACCATGTCCACACATGGCAGACTTGTCAATACACCATGTCCCACATGACATTTATGTACCACACGCATGAGGTGCACGGCTGACAGTGATGTCCAACAGCAGCAAGGGAAATGTACAGCATCTGTGGCCTGATGTGGTGTCTATGTCTGTGGAAGCTGTACAGGTGACTACTGACATGCTGTGACACAGTCATGATGTTCAACACATCTTATATGATCGAATTAAGTGACACCTCCACAAGCTGTGCACAGGCTTTTAGGATGTCCAGTGTTCCACATCAACTATATAACCATTCAGCAAAGGCTATAGTTGGACCATGTGTGGACAATGTGCAACAGGGTGTATACACATCACATATACTGTATGTTGCTACATGTCTCTGGAAATCCTCCTTGGCCATGTGTGAAGATGTGTTGGCCAAATGTTTGTGATGGCCGTCTATCTCACATGTCTCTGTTGTCTCATATGACATATACCCATAGATGTCAGATACGTCACTGTCCACAGGGTTATGCAGACAAAGGGTTGTATGTCTGGTATGTGGGGTATGTATTATGGGATAGTGAGACAATGTTGCAGCCGGAACACTACATGTCTGGGACATGTCAGATGGCACATCACAATGTGTTCACCCATTGCAGGGGCATATTCCACAATGGTGAAACCTGTGGGCTGCCTATATCCCAGCTCACTGTGTGGTACTGTTTGCGTACCACACATGTGTTGTTCCAATGTATAGTACATATTCCTACATTGAACAACACCTCCACCGTTGTATGCACAGCTGTCCACACATCTAGCAATGACAGATACTGTGGTTTCATGTCGGTGTTTCATTTAGTTGTATATATTGCACATGGGTAGCCAGTATGACTGATGACAGATGTGAACTATATATCGTGACTGGACCATACATTATGTGTACATGTGTTAAATGGCCACATGGCAAATAGATCTATGCATTAACATGCCTGATACTGATAACTGTCTCACCTGCAATGGACTGATGTCTGTGCGGCACACCAGAGGTACCTGTATAGGGATGACACAGCAGTTTGAACATTATCCATGACTGTATGACAGCTACAGGGTGCACTGTGCATGTTAACACATTCACCTCTACAATAGCATATAGTATGCACATGTGTGCATACACAGGGTAGCATACTATAGTATGCGGCATGTGTGTAAACATACCTTAGATATGATGTTACATTACATATTGTACAGTGACACATGCAACTAAATGGGATATAATAGTTATATGTGCAGTAGTGACTTACCAGGCAACTCCAGGCTCGGTGGTTGGGAGACACCCACCTCCACGATGGCAGCTAGTGTTTGTGGATGCTGTTCTGAGGGTGTCCCCAGGCTGGCCAGTAGCTCCTCGGTAGGTATGAGTGGGGGCTGGGTTGGTGGCCCTCCACCTGTTCTACCTTGTTCCCTGGTGATTGCATTAGCACGCTGTTTCTCATATTGTATCAGGTCCATGCAGTGTCTGTGCACCTGCTGGTAGGTGCGGTTATGGCCACCCACATCATTAACCCTCCTGCGAAGTTCCTGCCACAGGTCGTCACGCTGTTGGGCATGCTGTGGCACATGGCTGAACAATACCTCATAGTTATCATGGCGGTACGGTATGAAGGCATCATCCTCCAGGCGGCTATACACTGGCAGATGTGAACGAGGCATTATCAGTTATCTTTGCAAATCGTCATGACACTGACATGACTGACATGTTTGTGTCACACACATGTAACACCCATTGTGCATTGGATATCATCACCATATATGTGTGTCACCTCATTACATTGCTCATACTCTATGTGAATGCTGTCTTGATGTGGGCATGTCTGTTTGCCTGTACTGGTGTTCTTACCTATCAGCACATGCCTGGATGTGTTCACAGTAATGCTGTTGACCTTGATGCTGTGTATATGTCACATATCAACACATACACTGCCTTAACAGACATGAGCAGTGACAATGCAGACATGTGCACGGAAACCTTTACATGCATGTGTTTTGCTATATACATCTACACGGCACTGTACAGCAGTTCAACATCCTGCCACGTATCGCCTGTGTTGCACGTGTGATACACATGGGACAATGGCTAGCCGGACATTATTTGCAGGGATGGTTATCAACTATAGCATGTACGGGCAAGGTCATGCAGTAGTGTGTATGCCCTGGGCCATGTATGGGCATAGGATGTGAGGTTTTCTAGCTGTATCCGACAGCCATTTTACCACCGCCAGGTGCATCAGTGCCACATTACTGATCCAGACAATTAATGATACATCTACCATGCGGTCATCACACCATGTATGACAGAGATGACATGTGCAGCTTTGATGGACAGGGTTGCATGGTATGGCAGGAGTATGTAACATGTATGGCACAGGAATCTGTCCAGCATGTGGTGATCCTTGTAGTAGGAAGGTGGCTGTCCATGACATATGTCTTTCAGATCAGGATATGTACGTGTAGCATGTTCAACATCACAGTGTTGCACATGTCTTTATGCAAGGTAGTCAGCATGCTGCATAGTGGAGGTGAGGATTGTTAAGGCTGGTTTTGCCCATCCACGCATGGCCAATACCCCTTAAAGGTGACATGTGATCCAATATTGGTCAACCGAGTGCTGAGTATGCCTGTCCAATGATCTCCATGCTCATGGATGGCACCCTGTCATGACTTGGGTGCCTCATATGACTAACTAATAGGCCTGGAGATGTCACCAGCTCAGGGAGGTGAACTGCACAGCACCATCCCTTACACACAGTGTCCATAATGTTGACCGCTGCCTAGGTGGTAGTTAATGGGTACAGGGTTATTCACCTAGCGGTGACAATGCTATTAGCTGTCAGATTGTGCACATATGTCATGCACCTCACCCACAAAGCCCATTCTGTATGTTGTCCACAACACTGAGACAGCTATTGCTCCTAGGTCATGGCCATTCACATCCTTACATACGCAGATGCCTCCCATTTGTCTGTGTTGTATGGGCTACAATGAGGGGGGAGTACAACACATTAACCCTGTTTTACTGTAGCTGCCACTGGTGTGATATGCACATGTCACTCAGACACCTTTTGTAGTGTTGCTTTTGTCAACAGGCCACTGGTGAACACTCCTGTGACATACAAAGGTACATCTAGTATACTCAGTGTAGCTGGAACACAGTATGGGTGATGATGTCCTATGACCTGTCACAGGTATGCTATGCAGTGTTAAATCATCCGTACTGTCATCTACATCTGTACTGCTAACATCTACGTTGATAAAGGCTCATGGACTTGCAGGCCATACTCAGCAGGGTAATAGTGCAGTGCCTCCCATAATGACTGGCGTCTCCACTTGTGGGTTGCAGTGGGTTTATATTATCCAACACCCTACCTGTATTGCATATTCATGCTCAGCACTTGTTCAGAACATGTATGCACTTCATGGGATACTAATTACTATAGCACCCATTCCAACTCATTTCCTACAAGTACACTGTCTGTCCTTACATTTCCAGCTTGCTTACAGTACAACAGCTGTTGTACAAATGTACCTCACATATCTTGTGAGACATGGTTGAATATACAGGCATGTCCAAGTGTCAATTACCAGTGTTATTGCCTGTCTATATGATGAATATGGAAAACATGAGGCAATAGAGCAATTGTCTCATGTACACAGTCAATGCTCACCCCCCCAACATACGACACTACAGCCTGTGGGAGATGCACATATGTAGCCATGCTGGGGGTAATGCTCTCTCCAACCCAGACTGAACCTGACATTCATGTGGGGACGTTAAACATTTGCAACACACCCCACTCATCACATAGCCTCACTAGATCTCCACCACCACAGGCCACACATAGTATGACTATGACATTTGCAGAACCTCTCCATACTCTCTGTGTAGGCAACAGAGGCAGCCCCCATCACCAAACACAACACCAATTACTTATAGCCCACAGGCTCATGTGTGCCCATCAACTATAGCCAATAGGGTGTTATAACATACCCAACACACCAATCATAGGTGACTCTGTAGGCGGTCACACTGATGTCCCACTCAGCAGGCTACACAAGGCGATAGTCGCTTACATCTGGCTGTTGGGTAACAGGATCCGCAACATGACCTATGCAACCATGCCACACCTCATCAGGTACAACTTGACTGTCATTCTCCATGTTAGTGTGACTGCCCTGAGATGTTACTTCCTGGACTACATCTACAGGGATATGCAATAGCTCTCCGGTCTTGTAGCCCAGGAAGGTATTGCCCAAGCCCTGAGAAGCATTCTGCATTCATCCAGACTGATACCACTGTACAATAACTGAATGCTTCACTTCAACAGTTGCCTATGCTTCTGCTGTCATTCCACAGGCATCCAGTATCTGTCTGCTTTGAATGACATGGTCAACAAAACACGATGTTTTGGCACAGATGACCTGCACCTGTCGGCCCTGGGATTACAGATAACATGTAAGGCTCTTGCTGCTCCTATACTGCCTGTCTTGGACAGTTTCCAATAACATATTCACTACCAGAACAGGAACATGCAAGCAAAACCTGGGGTAATGTTACTCAATGCTTGACATCTTCATCTCTAATGCACTCAGGCGAGGCACCCCTTATAATGGACCACTTCGATATCTCTGCAGTGACTGGGACCTGCCTCTAGGCTCTGGAGAGCACACCTGCACTGACAGGTTATACGCAGACCACACCTTTCAGTCATGTAACTAGGACTGGAACAACCACGGCGGAGGTGTGTCCATATTTCACAAGGATGTACACACCTCCAGGCTGGTTACTTAGCACAATGCATCAGAGGTAATCCACGTGCAGCTAACTGTGGCCACAACTGCTATACACATTGTAACTTGCTACGGATTCCACAACATACCTCACGGTTACCGGCCCTCATTTCTTGGTGTACTGGACAGTAGGGTTCAGACAGGAACTACTGATGTGAGACTGACACTACCCCACACTTAACTGGGATACCTACTCATGTACCAACCATTAGGCCAACGCTTTCTGGGATTCATGACCTCCAGTCGGCTGGATCAACCCATACACACCACCACCAAGGCCAACAATATCCTATACATGGACATTACCAACATGTGACTGGTGGTCCACACCTGGGGTTATCCCCTCGTTGATAGTTTCCGAACGTATGCTAATCACCCTTGTTATCCACATCCTTGCACCACACCCTTCACGGAATACACAGTACAAGATTTCTACAAGGCCTACTTCAGACGTCTTATGACAGTGGTAGTAAACATCATGACACCCGTGCAGATGGACAATGTACTTACAAATGCTGAAACATACACCACTGCACTTCATTAGCACTTACACGACTGCATGGATCATGCTATCCCAAACAGAGCCATGATGGTACCCACCAGATAATGGACGCCACTCTGGGGGCCCATTTCCATGGACATAATGTATAACAAAAGGTGGAGGCTGTTGCAAAGTGGAGTACAATCCCATGGGTGGGGTAGCTCACTGGTCAGCCTCAGTAGGAATCCAGGATCCCTTATCACATCCACCAAAGCTAGCTACATAAACATTACTGCAACACATTCCAAGGACTACTACAAAGCATTATGGAGTTATGTCAGTACTCAATGGCAATACCCACATCTGCTCTGACATACAACGGTTAGGCAGGAACATTACAGAACTGACTGATATTGGCAACATCCTGGCAGATAGGTTCAATGCTAACTTTACACCCTCTCACTCCCTACAGGGCCAAAATCTATACAGGAACAATGCAGAGTCCCTGCGGTCACAACTACGCAGTTCCAACTTGCACTCTCTAAGGCCTGGAACACAGACTCCATGTGACCGTCCAACATCCCAGGCTGCAATTTACACAAACCTCAGAACGACATGGCTCCCCACTTGGCCACCAGATTCACTAATAGCCTTGTATCAGACATTGTGGCCCCTGAATGGTGCACAGCAACAGTTATCACACTCCACACAGGTGGCGCCACAATGAATCAGAGGGACTATTGCCCTATACGCCTGACTGGACTGTTCTGCAAGGCTATGGAGCACATCATCATGGAAGTCATTCACAGAGACATTATTGGGCTCCAGACCTTTGATGCCACCCAGGTTGGATTTGTTAGGGCCAGACCATGGCTCCTACACCTGGTGGACTCCTTTGATACAGTTACCAGGGTAGTTGATGATGGTAAGGGGTTCCACACAGTCTACCTTGTTCTCTCATTGACTTTCAGCACTGTTCTCCATTCTGGTATTGACAACATACACATCCACCTGCACATCAACCCCTACATCTTGAGATGTTATGCAAAGTGGCTCACGGACAGGACCCACACAGTGAGGGTAGCATACCATAGTACCTACTGTAATTCAGTTACACTTGGCGTACCACAGTCCTCGGTCATAGGGCCCCTCATGTTCAGTATATGCTTCCCTGAGGTACAGGCTAGCACAGAGGGACTTTCCCTGAATAGGTTTACAGATGACTGCAAACAGGGAGCCATGATTGATCCACCAGCTGATACAGAAATCCTCCATAAGGGTGTCACTGTGATGGATACCTGGTGTCGATAACATGGCCTCAAGCTGCATGACACAAGGTGCATAGATATCCCCTTTGGATTACACCAATCACCTACTGACTATCACATAGGTGGTAGTCACCTACATACATGTGACATTATACGGGATCTTAGTACACACGTATATAACACCCACTCCTTTGATAACCATATTGCCAATGTGGCGTGGATATCCTTCTACGTGGCCACCCTTATCTGTAATGGGTTTGTAGCTGGAACAAAGGCACCCATTGTACCTCTATACTCCTGATGTATGACACACATTCAAGGGTACAACACCCCTTTTGGGGTGTACCTTACAGAACAGCAACGTCTTTACATACCACAACATTAACACACCATGAGGATTATTGACCTCCGAGGGATGACGTATGTAGCACAACTACAGACACCACAACTGTACACATTTGCATACTGCATACTCAGAGATGACCTCTGCTGAACATACAGGGCCCATGTCCACAACAATATTGATGGATATACTCCACATAAGCAACATAAGCAAAAGCCACTGAGAGCAACATGCTCATGGATATTTACACAAATGCAACAATGAGTGGGACATGCTTGAGGGATTCATTCCTGAACCAGACACTCACCATGCTTTGGAACATGATT
Source organism: Protopterus annectens (assembly GCF_019279795.1). Lineage (NCBI taxonomy): Eukaryota > Metazoa > Chordata > Ceratodontiformes > Protopteridae > Protopterus > Protopterus annectens. The sequence continues at coordinate 573,697,200 of NC_056735.1, forward strand.
TCTATGTACATCAAGCAGGGACCCTCACTAGCACTCTTCATGAGATACCTCGATGGGTGGATGGGAGACACACATGTACGCCAGGGATCACTGCAGTGGCTCTACTGTACACAGGTGCAGGTAACAAATGGCTCTGCTATTCACAAACACAGGACACTACCCTAGGGAGGTGCCACCAGTGAAAACACTGTAGTTGGGCTTATAAATGGACTTGGCCAGACAGCGTAGTACCTAACAATACACCTGTGAAACTATTACATGTCCTTTGTGCATGGATAATTGAGTAGCTCTTCCATTTCAATTAGCTATCATGCTGTTACAGTGTCCCTTGACTACAAGCCATATGTATCCTGTTATTGTGTATTGTACATGCCAATAGACGTACCTTTTGTTTGCATGATATAACAGTTATGCTGTGTAAAATATCTGACATATCTACCTACAATACTGTACATTATACATATTTTAAACATTATCCCATAATGCAAAGCATACTTGCACAGCAGGACCACCTTAGGAGTGTTATTCTCATTATATGCCCATACACATGCCAACTGTGACAGTATATCAACATATACTATCCCCTGCTATGGCACGTACTTGTTGCACAAACCCTACCACTGACAGGGGATGGTGTGGAATTGTTGTGTTTAAAGCCCTCATGTAGCATCCGTTGTGGTGTATGAGATGTTTACCTTGTGGCCCACAGCAGGACACACAATTTCTACAAGCGTTACTATGCTCAACAAGACATCACTACATAATACCTTTTTCCACTTTATGCATTGCGTACACTTTAATTAATACAAAATAGGCTCTACATACACTAACATACTGAGTGTTCTCCATACCTTGTTAGCATTCTGAGTCTTCATAAATATCTCTCTTACACCTTTCCTGTTTAAACGGTTCTATGGTATGAGCATACGGTTTGAATGTATGGCAAGGCATCCTTATATACATAGATACCTGTAACATGTGGTATCCTGCCACCAATTGGTGTTCCTGAGTAAATTATTACATGCACATCAGCTGTGCAGCTACTCCATTTGCCAATTACGAGGCAACAGTGGGGTTTAATTGAATTCTCCACTTGGGCGCTGCCCTTTTGCCCTACCTTCGGGGAGATGGCCTGTATATGTTTTGTTGTGAGGAATTGCAACTGCTATTTGGAGAGACATGGATATTTTGAATTCATGTCCCCCGTGGATTGTGTGTGACGGCTAGAGTATGTGGTTCTACATGTGAGTGTACCTGTCATCTCAACCATCTGATAAGGGACTATTGCGAACAAAACCTGTAACATCGCCGTCTGTTCCATTATACAACAGCTACGATTTCACATGTTGCCATTACAAATGTGTCTCTCACAAGGTATGTTAACGTTTCTGCAGATGTAATTGAGTGAATGGATGTTTGTGATGTTATTACAGTCTATATTGCAATTGTTTCGGGTGTGGGGGAGATGTAGGTGGGTGTACATAGCATATACAGGTTTGTGGGGACTGCATTTCTACATATTCCATATGTGTGTGTGGGCTCCTTCCCTAATTGAAGACCTATCATTTAGTAGACTAAAACAACGGTTGTTGCAGGCTTATACATTGAGCCATTGTTAATTGGTTCCTATATAGCATGCAGGTGAGGTTGATACTTCAATACCTCTGGAAATACATCGATATGTAAGGGAATGTTAATAAATGACAGCTGTCTCGTGTATTTCTGTCACAGATATTTGCACTCATTGCAGTTGTGTTGGTGACTGAACCTCTTTGGCATGGGTTGCTACCTTTTCAAATGGCCATAGTGGGACATTTACAGGACGCACATCGGTGTTTTCAGGCTGACACATACCCATGGTCAGTACACAGGATAGAACATACTTTTATCCTAAATACATACTTATTCTTGTAGCACTTTAGCTACTTATCATGTTTCTTGTAACATTTACGTATTTTAGATGCAGGAATAACTATTTCATGCAACTATTACATAATATATGGGACATAATTATGTCCTACAATCTCAGACATTTGCCCTTTTTAATATTTGTTGTAAGGCACAACTGCCCAAGGAGGGGCTGTCCCTCTTAAAGTGGGACAGGTGGTAACCATATGCCTATGGCCAGCTATGACCACACCTACCGTAATGATCTACTTCCGAGTTAGCACTAACAGACACATGATGCAAACACACACACACACACATTACACTCCCACGGAAACGCATACGGCACTCTCAACACACACTTACACAGACTACAGCAATCACAAACACAGTTGAACACAGTACCTACCTGGACCGCAGCACCGGCAGCGATAACGAAATGTCCCTTAACATCGTGATAATATTACTCGCGGTTCTAGTGTTCCGGTACTGTGGTCTTTCGGTCTTTAAGCCTCATGATTACGCATGTCGGTATGTAAAACATTTGGTAGTTGGCAGCATCCTATTTATTTGTACCTCCATGGTTGTGTACATGTCATTGACCTATCTATATATTTGCAGATATAGGTGAATCCGTATATATCGACGTATATCTCTCTATCACCCTTTCTATCTCTATTTTATATATATATATATATATATATATATATATATATATATACACATATATGCACATATCTATATATATATATAAAGAGAGAGAGAGAGTGAGAGGGAGAACACAACTTTCGTTGTGTACATGGCAGTGTATACTGTTTCCTGGACTCCGCACATTTGTGTTTTAACCTATCACAATACACACCTGCCGTTTGTACATCTCGGGTAGCTTACTGTTAGGTGATTGTATACATGATTGCATGTTCTACTCCTGGCAGTGGTTGTTTTACCCTTCAGAGCAGGCACTATTAGAACAGGGGTGAATAAAGCTAGTTTCACCTGTTCTGGACATCGTTGACTGCGATCTGCACAATATTCAGCAAAGCTTAGCCCTGTTTCGTGCATATCCGTATAGTCATGTTTAAACGACGCTTACCAGCACTTGTCAATGCATAAACCCACTAACATTTGCTAAACCTGATCTGATGACCTGCATCCAACATCCATTATTTGTGCCTTTGGGATTACATAATGGCCCTTGCAGGATGTGGAACCGGGAACATGCACGACAGTCAGTGCATTTACCTCTTGGGCATGTGGGATTTGTACACATGTTATGGTGTTTTGTATGTGGACTATACTACGGCTGTTACTCCATACTGCAATCAAATGTGTAACTCAGTTAGTTTACATATGGATAAGACCTATTAGTGGTATGTCCAAGTGATGTTTAATGGATTTGCTCCAGCATTGGGAATGTATGTCACAGTGAGCCACACACTATGATGTGCTACACCTTCACATAACCATAGGTGGAGCATGCTGGGGTGACAGATACCTGTCATGGGTACTCCCCATGCTTTGCCACTACATCCCTGATTACATTATATGGAGCCCCTCATTAACACACCAGGGAATCCATGCAGATTGTGTGGGGAACAGTGATTACACACATGGATCCCGCAATTGGCTCTGCTCCACTGAGGGACAGTTGGTTAATCGATGTGGTGGTGACAGCAGACACTGTTTGCCTCGGTTGATGAATGGCCTCTGGCAATCGGTCATGTACCTACCGATGTACCTAGGAACCTATACATACAGTATCAACGTATGCTGTTAGGTGTGTGTACTGTTCAGGTGTTGACTTTCCTTGTTCCAATAGCTGTTGTGTGTGCAATGGTTGAGGGCTGCCTATGTAGGATTCACACAGTAGGCCACCTATACATTACAATTTACAGGTGGTCGTGTGTGTGTGCCATCCAGTTTACTGTGTGTGCAGGTGGAGAGGTGTGTCAGTATGTAGGGGCCTACACTGTCAGTGCATGTTCTATAAGTTCCCTCTTTGCCAAGGCGTGGGCATATTGGGCATGCCTCCATCTGCCTACTGGGGCTGGCACAGGGTGTTCGTGGTCTGAATCGCTCTGTGCCTGTGATGGCCTTGGCAATTGCAGTGGGCTGTGAGGGCCTTCACCATTATGTTCCTGCTGCAGCTGTTTCCACAGGATCATATTATGTAGCATGGCACATATTATGAAGATGTGGGCACACATGCCTGGAGAGTACTGCAAGGCTCCACCAGATATGTCCAAGCAATGGAACCATGATTTCAGCATCCCAAACACATGCTCTATGATGATTTTGGTTTGTGCGTGTGCCTCATTAGGGCGTTCTTGCATGGGTGTGTGTGCATTTCTGATGGGAGTCATCATCCATGGCTCCAGTGCATAGTCAGCATCCCCCACAAGGTGGCCATATGGGATGTCCCCCCTGACAAATACCTGATACAGCTGTGAGGCATGCCAGATGTGGGAGTCATGGTAGCTTGCAGGGCTGCCACTGCCAGCACACACATCCATGATAATGCCCTGGGCATTGCACACGACCTGGCAGTTGATGGAGTGGTATTCCTTGTGGTTTATGTAGCGCCTACCATGCTCACCGGGTGGGGACTTGATATGTATGTGCATGCAGTCTATCACACCCAGTACCTCTGGGTAGTGTGCCACATAGTGGAAGAGACGCATATTGCTGGCCAACTCCTCCTGAGTTTGGGGGAAGTATATATGCTCATTGGCATGTGGTAACATGGCATCCAGGAACTGGTGTAGTACCCTTGATGCTGATGCCTGTGAGATCCCCATTATATATCCAGTTGGCCTTTGAAAGGTACCTGTGGCTTGTATTCTCAAGCTTACACATACTTTCATGTCCACTGGGATGGGTTCCCCTCTGTTGTTTCTGGATCTCAGGCGTGGCCAGCACAGCTCAACTATTTGCTGTAAGATGTCCCTGTCCACCCTGTAATGCTCTACTATCTCCAGATCATGTAGCCCCTGGTAGATTACCCTTTGTCTGAACACTCTTCTCCTCCTCTGGGGCCTGCGGTGGTTGTCAGCATCTTCCTCCACAACCCCTTCAGTCTCTAACACATGGTGATGAAGCGCAGCTATGACAGTTCCCAACATGTACATTGTAAAAGTTCCCCATCTGTTTACACCAATGGTGCAGTGTTTGGGAATACACAGGTGTGTGTGAGGTGCCTTCACACTTTATACTACTGTGCTTTGAACACTGATGATGTCATAGGGTGTGTATGTACAATCGGAGCTACAGGGTATCTTATGTGTTTTACCACAGGTACTGCTATTGTGGTGCCTTTGATGTTGAATTACTTTTGGCTGCCGTGGATTACCTCTTGCCCTTCCCTTAACATTTCTTAATGTTTCCCCTCCCATTTTCTGGCATGCATCCAGCAGCCTGCTTTCTTTTGTACTTTCCAAAACTTGGCTTATCTTGCGAAATGTGTTCTATGGCTGATCTACTGCAGGTTTGCTTTGCTCTGCGGTGACAGTTCTCTTTTCTTTGCAATCCGACACCTCCCCTATCCTGTTCTGCAGGTTGCTGCGAGCAGACTTGTAAGCTGCCGTCGATTGCCCACTGTGAGTTAATAGGTGTTAATTGCTCAGTTGTACTCCAATTACCCTACTGCGGCATTTCCTTATTTTCTTCCCCTAACCTTCCTGTTTGAGCTATGGTGCGCAATGCGTGCGTCCGCTTACCAGGTTTCGGGCACGTTTTCATCCACGTACACATGCGCTTTTGGGCACCATATGTGCTCTCAGGTAAACGATGCTATACCTACATCCCCACCCCTATCCTGCGGCTTTGCTTAGCAATGGGCAGCCTGGATTTGCATTGCTCCAATGTGCTTACAGCTACGGTGGCACACCCCACTGCTGATGTCATGTATACCTCCAAACCACTCCTTGGTGTTGTAGCTCTGCGCCGTATGGTACATTCTTAGTCCAGCGGGACATTTGTGATTCACTATTACTTGCCTCATTTGCATAGCATTGACTACTAATTCATAGTTACTGGGCGGAACACTGTCACAGACCCTTAGCAACCCTTGCAGGTTGTGGTGTACCATGCATACCATTGAGTATTATGGTGAAATCATGATTTGTATTACATTGCGATTTTATGACATTTGTATATATTTTTCATGTGTTCCCGTTTGCGCACACATGCCCTGCGGTTGTACTTTGCGTTACTGTGGACATGACATTAAATGTTGTTTTTTAGGTATTGTGCATCTTTTCTTATGCCATTGGCTGTATATTTAGCCATTAGCATATGTTAACTTTGTAATACATGAGTCTGGTCCGCTTTCATAGCTCTGATGTTCTGTTTGGCAAAATGTAAACCGTTTTTTTTTTGGTTTACATTTCTGTAGGCTTATGCTATGCCTGCACCACTTAATGAATCGCTATGTACCTTCATTTCCATGGTGCAGTACTGCGCATGGGGTGATTAGCATACCTGAGCTGAGGGCTGCACAGATCTGGTGTACGCTGGTAGTGCACGTGGAATTGGATTGTACCTAAATCGCTCGGTGGCCATATTTGGCATTACACCGCCTACGCTACACCTTCGCCTGGCGCAAGCTTCATGAATCCCGGGGAAGGAGTTTATCTATATCTATATCTATATCTATATCTATATCTATATCTATATCTATATCTATATCTATATTGCTATGACAGATCAAATACAAAGGGTAAAACATAACTAGCAATGATAAGGAATTAGTTCACATCATATTAAGCTTGCAGATATTGAAAGCTTTAAATATTTTAAAATAAGACCTCAACAGTCAACAGTAGAGATTACTTTTCTCAATAAGCAAACTCTGGTCTTTCGTGATAAAATAATGATATTGCAAACCGAAGTAGGAAGAAAACGTACCTGAATTTATTGTTTATCTCAAGGCATGAAAGAAACAAATATCCTAGAATGCTGAATAAAATAGATTTCAGAAATCCTTACCTCTCTACAAGCAATACCGAACACTATTTACTATTAATCCATTTTCCACATATTATTCGGTGTCAGAAACCCAGGTCTGTTATTTTGCACCTCTTTCCTTTCAGGACACTCATTTTATATTAAAATCTGTCTTGCCTTAAATATCTATCACACGGGGAAGGACACTTAATAGGCTTTTATAATCCCAGAGATTCAATAAACTCCATGTAAGTTTTGAGCTAAGCCTATACAGAGTTAATGTGTTTGCACACTTGAGCAGCAGCGCTATTTACACAATCATGCCACACACCACATTTAAGAGTAAACAAGCATGGTTTCATGGCTAGCAATGTGTTGCCAGCCAGGAAACCATGTAAAGTAACATGGATAGCAGCAGACATGTATGGGCAAACTAGGTCTGCAGGATTGCATGGAAAGCCATAATGGTTACCAGGGTTAATAATATTGTAATGTATATGATCCAAACACATTACAGGACAGTATATACAGTGCAGAGTATTGTGGAATCCCATTTCAGGCATTCTGTACAAAAATTGTGTAAATGATCCATAATGGTACTTGAACTGCCATTTAAAATAAACAGTAAGGGGAAGTGCGTGTGTGTTGAATAGGGACACAGATGAATTGTAGGAATGAACACAGGGAAAGAGGACAGGTGAAGCATCTTAATATAAGGTAGATGAGAACATGTAAATTAACACAGTTGTAGCAGGAACACTAATCACATATCTACATGATAAAGTACAGACTGCACAGTGGAAATATATATATTACGTGATTGTCACATAAGGTGACATAACAATGGAGAAGGATGTCTTTGTAATATAAGCATCCTGACATGAGCATTGGAGAGGACATCTATCAGGGATGCTATATACATTAGGGTTTAGGTTACTTTTGTGAAGCTGCACAAAATGAATTGTCTGAATATGACTGTATCAGAATAATACCACCCATAATCCCATTTCTGTGACATAAGCTATGTTATTGTAAATGATCATAGATGGTTCTGCACAAATACACCTGTACAACTATTATTAGATGTTCGCAATCTATGAGGGTAATCAAGCACACCATCCAGACACTGTAGCATCTGCTGTAGGTGTTAGGAGGGACACTGCTATATGACATTATGATCAAACCAGGCTTGTTGACAGGTGTACATGGCATATATATGGCGCAATCCATGCTGTCTCAAATGTAACCCATCTCATCAATGTTGTCAGACAGCTTTATATGTACTGTATGCATCAGTTGAACAGGTACCACACATGAATCTGTCACCTTGATGGGGATTCTGCACCATCAGACAGTAATGTTTATGCAATAAAAAGAATATTTATGTAGGGCCAATAAGATGTGTGGGAGCTCACTGTGGCAAAGGTGCTACACTTGAATTATGCATCATTGAAGATGTGTAAGAAGGTACATGAAGAAGGGTGCATTGTACTCAGTTACTGGTATGATGAAGGCTGTGAATGATGGAAGAATTATGGCTTTTGATGTGGATGTCCTGCACATACTCAGGAGTTGTGTTACCTACAAGGGAGCAATCACCACTGTGAGCATATGCTGGTGAATATTCCACATATAATCTACCTCAGTACCAGGCCACATACCACTTAGAATGGTCATTGTGATGTGATGTCTATATTGTCATTGGGTTGTGAGAGTCATAACGTGAGAAATCCCCTCCTGTTTTTGTTTCATCTCATGTGTCTTCATGATTGTGACAGCAATCTTTTGTGTATGTTTATAGTGTCTGTATTATACTAATATCACAGCAGATGTCTGACTTACAGAGTGACAGACAACAGTTTATAGGTGATGACATCAGAAGTGTCTGTTGAGGAGAAGATGGTAATAACAGTGTCCCAAATGCTGGTGTAAAATGCTCTCTCTAATGTCAAGCAAGTGCACAAACACACACAGACACCCTCCCCCCAAGTTGACTGCAGTGAGAACAGAACCCCTACCTATCTAAGTACAGAGATTACAGAACTCACCACGGTACAAGTCTGACTTTTACAAGGTTGCAGGACAATTTATAGTTGATGATATCCTCATTGCATGTTTCAGTGAAGATGTTGGGACTAGCCATGTACGACTGTCAAGATCTTAAAGTTCTGCATGTTGACAGACTGATGAGTGTACAATGTGTAGTATTTGCTGTTGTTTCCAATGTGCAGGTATACTTTAAGAGTCAGCTTTACAAACTATATGCAAACAACTGTTCACATTATTACAACTATTGGAAAATCTGATGTGCATGGTATATAAGAAAGTGTGTATTTATTTATGTAGAGTAGTTAATATATTTGTGAAGAAGTACTGAGAAACCAAGTTTGCAGTGCATGGGGAGAGGTAACAGATGGCTGCAGTGTAAGTATGTGATGTTTTCTTAAAAAATCCTTCTCTTTGTGTTATTATATGTACTTTCAAGGGATGAAGACTATATGTACAGTAAACATAAGTAATACATGTTATTGTGCACTTTCCATAGTGCACCGCCGAGCAGCGGCTTTGCACAATTTGATGACAAAGTGTTTGCACATGGAAGATGCACATGTATACTGCTTTCCCTGTTTGCACATAGTTAAGCACTGATCAAACTCAAGCCTCATTGATGAGAGTCTTAGAGTTCAGAGTAGTGAGTGAATGAAACACACCTGCTGCTTAACTGATTCTGTGGCAGAAGGAGTAAATGCATTGATAGATTTATTTTGGAGCCCAGATGATATGATGTTCAAATCCAGGTGTATCTAATAGTTTTAAATATGTATTTATATTACAATGAAACAATTAATCTTCATTCACTGTGTGTTACCTTTGCACAGCATGTTCAAGTGGTATTGGGTTGAGATAACTGCACCAAGGAAGAACAATTTACGTCACTTGATATTGGTGCAAACTCCGCACAAACACAGAGGCCAAAAATAGCAGGGTTCCATTGTTTTTTTTTTTATTTATGTGTGTTGTGTGTGATTCTATTTTTTGACCAGAATAAAGGTAGTAAAAATGTGGTAGACAGGAAAGTGGTGAAATGGGAGGCAAGCAGGGGAAAGAACAAAGGGAAAGCAATATAGGAATGTGCAGGATGTAGGTAGGAAAGAACAGAAGCTATCCACAGTGTAAAAGGAAAATATGTACAGAATATTAGCTGAATTTGGGCTGCCACCTCAACAAAGAGGGGTGACAACAATGCAGTCATGTTGTATAGCCAATTGGACTGAAGCAAGTGTGTTAAGAAGACGTGTTTGAAGTGGAGAGCTATGTATGGGACAATTTTTTTTGTGGGAAATGTGCTTATTTTTTAACTTCAGTAAGAGAGGAATGTTGGGGAAGGGACACTGGTATTTCTGGGTCAGGTAAGTAGGGTGAGTGAGGAAGCAGATGTAAACAAACAAGACAAACAAGACAAGATACAGGGATGGTGAGGGATACAAAAGTTTGAGGAACACTATGATTGGGGTTAGGGAAGGAACAACAGAGGCCCATGCCCATCAAATATGGGGACAGTGAGAATCTAGTCCTCACCCACAGGACTGTCATCACCATCCCCTTACTTTGCCAGTTCTCGGAGCACTTAATGTCTCCTCTTATGGACCATATGGCAGAACAGCCTCTCCATCTTGCATAGGCTTGAACCAGTAGAGGTATGCATGAACCTACGCACCAACCCTGGCATCTTCTGTTGGGTGATAAAATCACCACTTCCGCTAGTACTCCTGGAGAGTACCACAGTACCAGCTGCCAGGGTAGTGCTATCTGAGGATGCAGGTAGTACTGGGGCAGCAGAGACAGTACTGCCTTGTTGGGTCCCAGATGTGCTAGGCATTGGTGCTGGAGGCAGTGGAGCAGGGGCAGGATGAACCACAGAGTTTGGCCTACCTCCTTGTGCTGTAAAGCATTTTGCGATTTGTCAGAGTTGGATGACATGAAAACATTTTCATGACACATTGAAAAAAAATAAAAAAGCAGATAAGGGTTGAGTTGGAAAAAAGAGATAAAATTAGTACTGTCTTATGTGACATACAATGCATTATCACAATAATAACAGTCGCCACAAACACATCCAAAGAACTACTCAACGGCTGCATATAAAAACAGTAGATTTATTGGTGAGCGCTTTCGTGGTGTTGAAACACCACTTCTTCAGACCTAATAAAAACTAGACTGCACTCTACTTAAATACCACTCAATCATTGACACGCCCAAACCTTTTCACATGTCATCATTCAGCTATATGTTAGTTAAACACACACTACCTAAAAGCAGAGTTATACTCAATAAGCATATACATATTGACACAAAAATAAACACAAAATAAAAATGAAAATAAAAACACATCATAATAAATACATATCCGATGTGCAACGTCTTTAAGAACATACAAAAAATTTAAAAAAGGCATTGTACTAACTTCATTAATGTGCACTACAGAAAAAGACAAATGTATCAAGCAAAACTCCCTGTATAAGCAATGCTGACAAACCTGCTAAAAAATGCAACATTATATTCATAACAGAATGTTATTTTCCTAAACAATATATAGTCATATACAAGAGTTCAAAACAGCATGTTTACCTATGTAGCGGTCTGGACTTCAGTATGGGTTTGAGGGGTACCTTTTCATTCAGCCCCCTCCCCTTGTCTGCTCGAAGCCTCAATATCCACCTGCTCTCTGTTGTCTCAGTCAAAGTCACTGTATCACCACCTCATTCATTACCATAAACCATTTCTATTGCCTGAAACCTAAAACTGTGACTGGCATCAGTCTTGTCAACATGCCTTGCCAATGCATTGGTGTTGTCTTTGTTTCTAATTTTCAATAAATACTCTCTGAGTCTATATCTCAGATTTCTATTGGTTTTACCCACATAGTAAGCGGAGCATCTGTTGCATATGGCCAAATAAACAATGTTGATACTATTGCAGTTTGCCTTTACCTTGAAAGAAAAGTCTCTCCTAAGGTCAGGGTGTGAAAACACATTGCTTGTGTCGATATATTGACACTGATTACAGTTAAAACATGGGACCATCCCCAACTTATCATGACTCTTGAACTCTCGTTTATCCTTAGAATAACACAATATCTGTGTCAAAGATTTCTTATTTTTGTATAGAAACGATGGTCTATCACCAACTATGGGTCCTATCTGAGGATCCTGTGTGAATATTGGCCAATATTTCCGAATGACATCAGTGACTACTCTGACATCACTGGAATATTCAACTGGCACTCTCACATGCCTCTTCTTGAATTTTCCACCTTTCACATGCTCAACATTGTTGAGTACCTCCCTCTCAGAGAAATAAGGTTTCCCTCTATCACTCCTAAGCTGCCCAACGTTAGAAACTACATCAGAAACTTCTGCTTTGTTATATCCCCTATTAACAAATCTCTCTTCTAATACATCCATCTCAGTATTAAATCTCCCTTCCTCTGTAGTCAACCTTGAGGTTCTTAATGCCTGTCCCTTAACTACATTACTGAAAACATGGTGGGGATGCATGTTAGTCCTATACAATAGATGATTCCTATGACATTCTTTCCTGTGTATCTTGGTAGAAAGTGTCCCTTTATCATCCCAATATACACATACATCAAGGAAATTCATTTCTTCATATGAAAAACTGACCTCAAATTCAAGGAAGCTTGTGGTACTGTTGATATAGTCACAAAAATTGTGCAGTCCTGTTAAGTCACCATTCCACAAGATGAAGAGGTCATCTACAAAGCGTTTGTAAAAGATAATCTGACTCCACATACTATTCAACAATACAAACTGGTTCTCCCAACTAGCCATTACTAAGTTGGCATAGCTATTGGCACACAATGTGCCCATAGCTACGCCCTCTTTTTGCAAGTATAGCTTATGTTGGAACATCAATGCATTATTATCCAAAATAATCGACATCAGCTGGGTAAGTAGATCAATTCGTCTCCCATCATAGGTCCGATCAACAAGTAAATAATCTCTCAGCATTTCAACACCCTGTCCATTAGGGATGCATGTGAACAAGAACTTTACATCTAAAGTGACAAAAATCACTGTACTTTGCAATAATAGAACAGTCTGGTTGAATCTAAATAGATCTTCCAGAAACTGTTTGGAATCTCTGAGAATGTTTAGATTTTTATTGACCACTGGTCTCAACTTCTTCTCCACATAAATAGAGCTGGGCTCAGTAATCCAATTTCTCCCAGAGACAATGGGCCTCAACGGGGGGTGAGCTGCATTCTTGTGAACCTTAGGTAAACCATTTATCACCGGTACCATAGGTTTCTCTACTTTAAAATAATCATATAGATCTAAATCAATAATATGTTCTAACATCATATCATAAAAAAATATGTTCTACCTTGGTGATCAATTTCCTTACTTCATTGAAACTAATCTCACTGTACACATTGTGATCTGATAACATTTGATACATGGTCTTGTTATAGTAATCAATATCCATGACTACTGTTGGGTCCCCCTTATCTGCCGGTTTGATAACAATCTCAGCATCCCGTTGTAATTTAGTTAGAGCTTCCTCATCTGTCTTACTCATGTTAAAAAATCCTCCCTTTCTCTGTCCATTAAGCCTGTCAAATAACTCTGCTTCACATAATAGTGAGAAGGCCTCAACCGTTGTATTAGTGGGTGGTATAAAGTTGCTTGGTTTCCTAAACTCATGTACAACCTCCCCTTCATCTTTAAACATAATATTTAACAACGCATTCCTATTAAACATTTTAAGATTAAACAAAGTTTCTGTTACCTCTGTCCTCCTGGACGTTATAAATGATAGTCCTTTGTTTAATAGTACACATTGAGCATGAGTCAAAATTTTCTGTGAAATGTTCCAAACAAGATTGTCTTCCAATACTCCCATAGGACTGCATGCAGTCCATTTCGGTTGACACCCATTCACATCCATTCCTTGTGGACTATCAACTGAAATTCCCAGACTGGGACTCTGTAATTCTGTGAATGAAACGCTGCTTGTTGTAGTCAGTAGTGGGATATCTAAATGCAACTTTAAGTTCTCCTTCTGCCATTCTGCCACGTGCGGCCTGGGTACTCCTGTGATGGTTTCCGTCTCATCCAGCTTTTGCTTCCATCTCTGGGAGTCGGGTCTTTGTCCAACCAGATGGGCAGCATTAGAAAAACCTGCTTCTCCTTGGACGATCTTGTCTCTTGCAATACTGCTTCCTGTGTAGATGGCAGTTGCTCATTCCTCCCCACTCGGCCATCTCTATCTAGGGATGCCTTCTTATTCGAATTACCTGCTTCTCCAATGTCCAAAACACTCACTGGCGCAGCATTAGCTTTCTGTTTGGCCCCTAACCTCCCCTCAGCAGGAACAACTTCACTGATGTTCACATTGTCTCTGGGTACATCACTGATTCCAGTCAATGGTTGTATGTTTAAGGTGGATTGCTGTTCAGCACGCTCATTCATGTGATTCTTCGGCCACACGAATACATGGCCTGCATTAAAATTGGCAATGTCTCTCTGTAGTTTGCCTGCTTTTTGTCTCATAAGTCTCTCTTCGAATAACTGGACAGAATCCATTGTATGTTGAATTTTCTCCTCTATCAACATACAAGGATAAGTGCAAAACAACTTATCCCTCTGGCAGACAATTTGTTGTAAAATCATATCTTCTTCTTTATCACTGAACTCTAGAAGCAAGCGCATATAATTAAAACTTACTTCCAAATTCAACTGCTGCCATCTAGATAAGAGTTCTAAATTTTGCTCACCATAGACGGGCATCTATAGGACTCTATGTCCTGTGGGCATCACTTTGTTCTTCAAACTTGCTTCAAGATGTGCCCTTTGTGCCTGAATCCTTTTAACTTTGTATAATAAATCTTCCATTCTGTGCACTTCCTTCAAGGATGCTGCAAAATCTACATCACTATAATCATTATTCAGTTCATTACTCATATCCGTTGTATTCTCCAATAACAAATTGGGTTTTCTTTTCACAAAGTCCATCATTTTAGAAGCAAAGGTTTCACCTGATTTCCCAGAAGCATTTACCACTCTGTTTGAGCAGTTCCCCTTGCTTATTGTAGAGGATGAGTCGATGGTAACTGAACTTTCTGCCAATGCTGCCGACCACAAACCAAAAAGAACTGAATATCCAAACACAAACAAGGTAGTGGTCAGTAGTACATAGTCTCTGGATGCTATTTCCAAAAATATTCGCCACAAACACATCCAAAGAACTACTTAACGGCTGCATCTAAAAACAGTAGATTTATTGGTGAGCGCTTTCGTGGTGTTGAAACACCACTTCTTCAGACCTAATAAAAACTAAACTGCACTCTACTTAAATACCACTCAATCATTGACACACCCAAACCTTTTCACATGTCATCATTCAGCTATATGTTAGTTAAACTCACACTACCTAAAAGCAGAGTTATACTCAATAAGCATATACATACTGACACAAAAATAAACACAAAATAAAAATAAAAATAAAAACACATCATAATAAATACATATCCGATGTGCAACGTCTTTAAGAACATACAAAAAATGTAAAGAAGGCATTGTACTAACTTCATTAATGTGCACTACAGAAAAAGACAAATGTATCAAGGCAAAACTCCCTGTATAAGCCATGCTGACAATATATTGACACAAGCAATGTGTTTTCACACCCTGGCCTTAGGAGAGACTTTTCTTTCAAGGTAAAGGCAAACTGCAATAGTATTGTTTATTTGGCTGTATGCAACAGATGCTCTGCTTACTATGTGGGTAAAACCAATAGAAAGCTAAGATATAGAATCAGAGAGCATTTATTGAAAATTAGAAACAAAGACAACACTAATGCATTGGCAAGGCATGTTGACAAGACTGATGCCAGTCACAGTTTTAGGTTTCAGGCAATAGAAATGGTGTATGGTAATGAACGAGGTGGTGATATAATGAATTTGACTGAGACAACAGAGAGCAGGTGGATATTGAGGCTTCGAGCAGACAAGGGGAGGGGGCTGAATGAAAAGGTACCCCTCAAACCCATATTGAAGTCTAGACCGCTACATAGGTAAACATGCTGTTTTGAACTCTTGTACATGACTATATATTGTTTAGGAAAATAACATTCTGTTATGAATATAATGTTGCATTTTTTTACCAGGTTTGTCAGCATTGCTTATACAGGGAGTTTTGTCTTGATACATTTGTCTTTTTCTGTAGTGCACATTAATGAAGTTAGTACAATGCCTTTTTTACATTTTTGTATGTTCTTAAAGATGTACATCGGCTATGTATTTATTACGATGTGTTTTTATTTTTATTTTGTGTTTATTTTTGTGTCAATATGTACATGCTTATTGAGTATAACTCTGCTTTTAGGTAGTGTGAGTTTAACTAGCATATAGTTGAATGATGACATGTGAAAAGGTTTGGGCGTGTCAATGATTGAGTGGTATTTAAGTAGAGTGCAGTTTAGTTTTTATTAGGTCTGAAGAAGTGGTGTTTCAACACCATGAAAGCGCTCACCAATAAATCTACTGTTTTTATATGCAGCTGTTGAGTAGTTCTTTGGATGTGTTTGTGGCGAATATTTTTGGAAATAGTATCCAGAGACTACGTATTACTGACTGCTACCTTGTTTGTGTTTACAATAATAACAGTATTTTATCTTAACCTCTACATTTAACTATACTTCTTAACAAGTACAAACTATAATTAAGGATTGCTCAAAGTAATCCTTGCAATGCGCAGATACTGCAGATATGCTTGGTCCAATTACGCCAATTAAGTTAATAGCAGGACATTTATGCCACTTGCGTAAAAATTAAGTTATGTAATATTTTGAAAGGATTGTACTATTTTATACTCGTTACTTGTTGCATTTGAACCCACAACAGCTGACTCCAGCCTTACAGTTGACTCCTACAGTTGGTTTGTACTACAGACTGAAGCATGCATGCTTCCTTTTACAGTTAGGATATGCTTGCTTACTTTAATATAACTGCATAGAAAATACATTTTTCATTTCAAAGCTAACAATATTTCTTCTCTTGTGCTGCATACATACCCCTTGCTTCCCTTAGTCTCTGTAAATGCTCCGCATGGGCTTCTGTATTCACACTTATCTCAGCATTGACTGTGAAATAAACAGAAGAGAACAAGAGAAGAACATTATGCATACCAGTCTTGCCTATATGTAGTTTTTATTTATTATACACTCTCTTTATTAGTATACTTATACAACTATGGGATATTAATAGTTCTGAACTCATCCATCCACTGGTTGAGTGTATCCCTCTGGTGCCTTTTGAGGTCATTAAAGCAATGCTTACACTGTTCTCTAGGGCATGGAATGCCAGTCGCACAGGAGACATGCCTTGGCTAGATTATTCTATGCCTCAGACTTGTATTGGGAGCCAGTATACTCACCCTGCAAAAGCCTTCAGCTGTGGCACTTTACAAGGAGTCCAGTAAAGATTCTGGACTCCTCAACAACCCAACTCTGCACACTAAATTGGGCACCTTCCCTTCTACTACCAGACATGTCCAAGCAGAGAGGACAGCAATAAGCTAATAATGATTTCCAGCCAAAACCTGTTATCGCATTTACTGGTAGCATGCAAATCCAAACAAAGATGCAAGCCATATTTGCATGATGTTAAGCAGAGAGCAATAGTGCCAAAAGAGTGGAAAGCATTTTTTTTTAAATAGGAACATTAATATTACAGTTGGCAATAGTTTTAAGGTAGATTGCTGCTAGAACTCTTAGGTGATTTCATGGTGCAGATATGTACTGGGGGCATACATTTCATGACAAATCTTTGCTGTTGGCTTTATACAGTGATGAAACTGATTTTTTACAATATGGGATTCAAACATATGCATAAAATACAAAACATTTTCTTCCACAGCAGTGATTTTCCATCTTTGCCACAGAAGAAGTGCTTCTCGACAAAGTCTTGAATTATATATAAACACACATGACAGTTTGAGGGGTTAGCCATGTATGTGTGTGACCTGAAAGGCCCTGCTCTATACATTTATGTGTGTATGAGTCTTATTGAAGTCTGAATGCCATCCAAGGCAAGATAGCAGAATTGAATTACAGAAACACAGAAATCTGTATAACCTCAGTCATACATATAACTCATATGCGCTCCATTGCTATACATATTGTTGCTGTTACTTATAATTATGTTTAACTTTTTTATGTGACATTTAATTTAAAGTGAAATGGAACAACAATAAAGATATTTGGAATTTACTGTATATGAACCTAGGACCATCTGTATTGCAGCCCTACACTTAAACTTGCTTCCACAGAAATACTCAAATAACAGTTGGATATTTCCCTATTCACTGTTAAGTTCTCTGTTTTAACTGCTGTGCAAGGCTGCTTTGTGTGTTTGCGCAGTGCCCAAAGTAATTGATAGAATGCATCCATTTTGAAATTATCTACTGTCTGCTTCCTCTCTGCAGGTTGTCTAGACCTGCAGGTGTTGGGGAAGGTTGCTAACCTCCGCACAGTGTCGCTAAGTGGTGTTGCATGATGGAATGCAAAAAATGCAACAATGAATCATTTTTGAAATTAAGAATGTATGCATCCTGTCTGCTGGTGTTTTGTCTGCTTCGTATGTAGGCCAGTACTCCAAATTTGTATGATGGTAAGCTTTGCTCAAGCAAAGCTAAACTTGTTTTAGCCTTGTGAGTAGTGTTTATTAGGTTTCATCCTCCAAAGGCAAAGGTGGGACTTGAACCCTGATCTATAGATAATATATGCAGTGTGGTCAATGTGTTTAGCAGATGTGCTATAACACAAGTGATTTACCAGTCTAGTTGATTTATTGGTTATCAAAGAAGTACTTTACATGACATTTATTGTGTTTATCCATTTTTCTTGTTTGAACTAAGCTGCGCACCATGCAAATACTGGCATTAAAAGAGAAATAAATAAATAAATCTATAAAATAAGCAGCACTACAAAACATATGCTGATACACATGAAATATATTAATACAAGTCTGGATTTGAACTCTCATGCCAGTAATGCACTACGAGTGTCTTATCCCTCTTTTCCACAGAAACAGCTTTGCAACAGAGAATGAAAATCATTGTGGATACAAACAAGTGCAAAGTCATCCGCAGTCTAAACAAGACATATGGCACTTGTAGACTTTTGAATTGTTTCTACATGTATTAATTTCAGATGTAGTGCAATGAGTGATCACACAAACATTTATGACTATTGCTTGCAAAAAATGTAGCTCTCCCTTATCTCTTTGTATGTTGCTTATTCTTTTCTTATCTGAGCAGTATTCTCATATATGCAGCCTGTAAGGCATTTTGTATCATTGGCCTTAAACTGTGTGAGAATATTAAATGGTAATAATATACAGTTTTCAACAAATGCAAAGAAGGTTGGATGTTACTAAACAGAAACTGTGAAATGTGTGCTGCTTACTTTTAAAACCTTGATACAATTACTTCTACACTTTGTAAGTCTGATCTGGCTGACATACCCACTGTAGGTATGGGAGTCTGAACTGCTGTTATGTTTTCCTTCTCCTAACAGTAATCATTCACAGTTGAAATCCATTAGCAACAACCACTAAGGGAGTGCCTGCACTATGATTACACCTGTTACATGGAGACAAGTATTTAGGATTCAGCAGTTCTAATGAGTTCACACCTCATGTGCATCTTTACCATGTTCACAGGCCTGAATCTACACAATGAAAAGGGAACAATGTAGCTAGAGACCCTATGCTACTTTTATCTGTATGTACTTCTTAGAAGTTTACTGATAGGACAGACATTTTTGTCAGAGCATTTTAATTTCTCAGATGCAGTCTTATTAACTTTCATCACAAGTGTTAATTTTGCAACTGTTTCTCTTTACACTCTTTAATTGTTATTTCAGTGAAATGTAAATGTCCTACATTGTCAATGATACAATGGTGTTAGTCTTCTGTGATGGCCCATATATACCCCTAGGAGAGGGATGGCCACAGGTAGAGGTGACTGGAGATTGCATAAAAATGAATCTTCTGTGGTAAATATGTACTCGTGTTTTTTGGTATAGTTTCTTTGATAGCACTTATAATAGTTCACTGATGTTTTATTACTTTGTTTAGTAGTAAAATGTCATTTGCCTGTTGTTTTGGGGGTGGGGGAGCTAAGTTCCATTTCTGTGTTGGCACAAAGAAAATTTTTGTGCAGAGGTTTGCTTTGCTATTGTTAATACCCTTGTTTTGGATCCAGCCTTGCTTTGTGTGTGACTGGGATATGTTATAACCACATAAATACTTTTTTTATATTTGAATATCTTGAAAGTTTTTTTTGTTTCTTCAGTGGGTAATAATGAAAAACTATTACTTATGTGTTATGCCTAAGCAGGGCTTTTATTTATGTGTATTATCCTTCTTTTGTGTTTTATGTCATCTATGACTGTGGCACCCAATTGTCCCAATCCCCACAACCCCCCCTTCAGTGACTCTGAGAATGATGTCATTGTCCAAGCATTTAGGCGACATGGGTGCTTTCAGCTTGAGCTAGAGCATGGGGGTATGTTGGGAAGAATGCAAATTTGGCAGCAGATAGTGGATAATAATAACACTATTGGGGACCACAGCAGGATATATGATCAGGTGTGTCATAGGGCCTCTGACATGATTTCATAGGCCTGGAGGAGAGCAGCTGCAGTGATCCATGGAAAGATGGCTACCAGAGGGAGGGGGGCCGGCTATAGAGCCACCAAATGAAGAGTTCCTGTCCACTGTCAGGGATCCTCAGGCTCAGTAGAAAGTTTGCAACAGCATGAGCTTGACGGTGCTGCTGTTTCTGAGAAGACAAGTATGTCCTAGGAGGAGCTTCCAGGTAGGCTTACCTATGTCAATTGTTAAATATTTCTTGTATACTAAAATATTGACAGCAATACTTAAGTTTGTTTAACTTTTTTTGGGGGGGGAGAGGGACTAATTATAGATTGATACAGTTACCAACATATTCTGGTTCATTACACATGGGCTTGGGGTGGACATGTTATCCCAGTTTCTTTTAATTGTATTGCCAATGGAAATATAAAGGGCAAAATGTTTTTCACCCCCTTTGTTACTGTTAACTGTGATGATGGTGTCCTTACTTTTACTTAACATCTTCCAGGACCATCCTCCCTAGGAAGTGTGGAGTCTGCACATGGTAAGCCAAACATTTTTATTTCAGTACTGATGAGCAAGTTCACAGTAATATTTATTTTATCCATATGTGTGATGTTGGTGTCAAGACTGTATATGTATTGCTGTACTGTCTATAATAGTGGCACCACTGTTAGTTTGTTAGCATATATTGAACAGTAGTAGTGTAGGTATTAATTTCTTTCCTGTATTTTTTGCTTATTATCACAGGATACCCTGACAGTGGAAGCATAGGATTCTTACCACCTGATGCCAAGTATTGGCAGACTCTAATGATGATGATATGCAAATAGAGGCACAGTCATGGGTGTGTGTGTGTGACACTGAGGTTGACATTCAGCCATCCCCTGTTATTCCATTGGACGCAGACAGTAGACCTACACCAAGCCATTCCAGTTTGCCCCTCAGATGTTGGACAGGTGGAGGGTGAGACACTCAATCATGGTAGTGTAGTTACTGTGGCTTTAGTGCCTGTTGCCTCTGGCTGTAGCCCAAGTGTGGGTGAGGTGCCCCACTGGAGGGTTGTTAGGGATACTCAGAGGAAGCCTGTTATCCATCCTCCACCTGATCCAGGTATGTCTTTTTGTGCCACTTGACGTATGTTTTGGACCATGATGGAGGTCTAGGCATATTCCAATAGGGCCTAAGAAGAAATGCATTGGGTTGCAGATGTGGCACAGGTTGACATCTGTGACTGCCTCCACTGTGTTGCTGAATCAATGGATCTGATGAATGAAACATTGGAATGGGCAATCTTACCTGACATAGCCATTCCTGATCATGTTCCCATAGTGGCACTACTTCCACTGCTCCATCAGTGGTTGAGGTGTCCACACCCAGATTTGGCAGGTCATGGGGATGTGGTTCTGGGTTTATTTGTATGGAGAGCTCATCCAGTGAACATCAGTCACGTTCAGGTAACAGCAGTGCATCTGACTATAGGAATGGACGTACCAGTGCAACTCCTGGCAAAACCAGTTCTCGTGGTCATGTATAATGATGATGAACTGCCATCTCTACCATGCATGACTCACACCAGTCTGACATACCAGGACTTGGAGCTAGCACAGGGCTTGGCTGGGTACTTGCTGGGTTCCACTTCATATCAACGAATTATCATTTCATCGAATTTCAAATCATCGAGACCAAATCGCCAAAAACTCATTTAGTCGAAAACTCATATCATTGAATCTCAAATCATTGAAAACTATAAAGCAACCAGAAATAAAATTCCACAAAGTTTTTACTACGTTTATGCAGGGGGGAAAGCTCCCCTGCACCCTCCATGTGGGGGGCTCCACCCCCCACACTCCCCTTAAATAAATATACCAACTCCAAGGTCACACTACAGTGGGGGGAAAAAGGTAATTTCCTAACCCCACTGTATTGCGACCTTGGAGTTGGTATATATATTTACGGGGGGTTTGGGGGGGCAGAGCCCCCCCACATGGAGGGTGCAGGGGGGCTTTCCCCATTGCATAAATGTAGTAAACAGTGTCTGGGATGTTATTCCTAGTTGCTTTATAGTTTTCAATGATTTGAGATTCGATTATATGAGTTTTCGACGAAATGAGTTTTCGACTATTTGGTCTCGATGATTTGAAATTCGATGAAATGATAATTCAATGATGTGAAGTCGAACCACTTGCTGACACTCACACACCAGTTTCACCTGGATTGCCCTTACAGACACACACACAAAAGTTACATGGTTCAGTCATGAGGTTAAAGCTCTTTCTGTCTCAGTGGCCATACTTTATCCAAATGTCTGCCTATTTGTCTTTCTTACTCACATGCACTCACTTACATTTTGTGTCAGCCTAGGCATCCTGCTTCCCCACACAACATCATATGCAAGTGATGATAACTGTGCCATATCCTTGTTTTTTATCTTTTGGATTTATGGATGCATAATCTTTGTGTCTGATGCTCAGGGTGCATAGCTGACATAATGCTTAGTTTGTGATGCTGTTTTGCTAACTGTATTGCTTTCTTACAGGTTTTTGTAATGTGTACATGCCTTCCACACTCTTGCAATAAAGCTGGACCAAACCATAAATAAAAGTGGGACAAAGACTGAACAATAGGGAGACTTTTTAAATATTTTGGTCGTAAAAGTTAGACAGTTGATAGAATCAAATGGTTTTTGCATCACTATTTTTAAGATTTTTCTGAGGGATATGAAGTCTGAAACTGAAATGTATGTCATTAATTTATTATTTCTCTCTTTAATGATTTGCCAGTACAAATGTATGAGGCCAAACTGAGGACATTTAGTGACTATCAGTACTTTAGAGAGGTATTACTGTGTGAATATTTGATGCTTGAGGCCTATTACTTGATAGACAACACATTTATTCACATAGGTCACTGCTGTCACATGTCGAAGTCACTGTTGTACAAACCAACTATCTTTTGATTACTTCCATTACCAAGTAACAGTATGCAAGGATATGGCATTCATTTTTTTATTATTAGGATGCCTTTTTTAATATTCCAGGTTCAACACTTACCTTGTAAATCTGGCAGTTGCTACAGTTTTATTTCAAGGCTGAGTTTGTCTGTTGCTAGAAGTACACAGCCATTACATTGGTAGGTAAAGGTTGTGAGCATTTCCTGGCATCAATGTTACTGTCTGTATGTGCATAGGATGAATGTTTTAGTCCCTTAGGTGGTGAGTGAATGTACTATCTGTTGCCTCTTAGCCAATGCAAGTGCATATTGAGCACACCTATGTCTGCCTACACCACAGCAGCTGCTGGATCCCCCTCTGACTCTTCACCTGCATGTGGCTGTCATGACCTTGCCAATGGTGGTGGGATATGTGCCCCTTCCTCTTGTTGTTCCTGCTGAAGCTATTTTCTCAGGATAATGTTGTGAAGCATGGCACAGTCAGTGAAGATTTCAGTACATGTACATGGATTGTACTGCAGGCTCCCCCAGATGTATTTTGGCATCAGAGCCATGACATCAGCAGACTAAACACACACTCTATGATATTTCTGGTTTGAGAGTGCGCCTCATTATAATGTTCTTTAGTTGGTGAGTGTGCATTTCTGATGGGTGTCATCAGCCTCAGTTCCATTGCATAACCTACATCCCCCAGTAGATGACCCTGTGGGATATCACCCCTAGTAAACGTTTCATACAGTTGGAAGTTGTGCCAGATTTGTAACCTGTGGTAACTGCCTGTGTTGCCAGCACACACATTCAAGACGATTCCCTTAGTGTTACACATAACTTGGCAGTTAATGGAGGGGAAGATCTTTCTATTTATGTACGCCCTTCCCTGTTCTCTGGGTTGCGCCTTGATTTGTATATGTGTACACTCTATGGCATGCTGTACGAACTCCAGCATATCTGTGTCAATGTCCTCAGGAGTACAGGGAAAATATATGTAGTTACTGGCATGCTTTAGCATAGCATTCAGGAATTGATGCAGTATCTTAAATGCTGATGCTTGTGACACCCCAAGCATGTCTCCTGCTGATCTCTGAAAGGTTCCTTTTGCTGCGTTTCTAGTGCTACCCATTCCTTTTACTCCACCGGTACTTGTTCCCTTCAGTATGCCCTTGGTCTGAGTTTAGGCCAACAGAGGTTGCGGAGTTCCTGTAGTGTGTCTCTATCCACCCTGTAGAGCTCTACAGTTTCCACCTCATGGAGATTGTGATAAGTTAAATGGGGTCTAAAAACTCTTCTTCTTCTTCTTGGCCTTGGTCTATTAGCAGCAGCAGCAGCAGGATAGACTTCAGCCTGTTGCACATACACATGAATTAAGGCAAGAGCAGCCCCTAACATTCTCTCTGTGTAGACACCTTTCCTTGGCTGTATTCCAATAGGTTTTGAAATTCACAGAGAAGACCAGCACTGAGTTTACATGGTTGCTTTATAGCCTCTTGAATAGCTGCTCCATCTTGGATTGGTTGATTAGCACATAACTAAGCTGTTTATGTTGTAATTAGCATACCACAGTGTTTACCATGCTGCGTGGCTCTACATGATGTGTAGAGCAACTTACTAAATACAAAATGGTGCGCTGTCATGTACACATCACACCACAATGTGCAAACAGTCTTAGTGAACCATATAGGGTTTATTGAATCTGCCAGTGTCTTTTCCATTGAGGTTATTAATAGAAGAAAAAAATTGTTGTTCCTTATTAAAATTTATCACTTCAAGAATATTAGAGATCAAATTCTCATTCTAAACAAGATAAAAATCTTCACCAACCACGATCCTGTGATCTTTGATTTTTCAATACTTGCACGTCAATACCTACAACAGAAAATGTTATTCTCCTTGAATAATCAGTGGACTGGCAGAGTGCAAAGGCAATGACTCATAACTGAATTACAACAACTCAAAACAGTATCGAAGAAGAAGAAAGATGAAACAAGGGAAAATATACTTTTCTGTATTTACATTTGTACCTAGATTTCTTCTGTCAAAAATTTAAATTATTTTTTTTCCTGAAAAAACTTGTTGCCATTTTAACAGTACCTAGCACTTGATTGGATTCCATAAAGTTTGTGTAATCTGACAGCGTCTGTCTAGTTTCATGAAAACATTATGGATAACTAAGTACTATGCAAGTATGCCTCAGAGTGAGAACACTAGCTCACTGTTAAACAGACATAACCAAAAATGACTGCACAACTTCAAACAGTCACCTCAAATCTGTATGCCAAAAAATGTATACAAGCTCAGTGCCACTTACTGTAATAACTGAAAATTACTAAAGGAATAGAAATGTGCAGCAATGTCTGGAAAGTGGCAAATATCCACAAACAATTATGGATATCATCATAATTCATAGACAGACATATATATCATCACAAATTATAGAATCTGATGGAATCTGTAAAATTTTTAATAAAAAAAAAATAATTAAATAAGGCAATGCATCATGGCCACTTGATGTTTCTTGTAACTTTGTGAAAAATGGAGAAATGCACTGTCATCCATTGCTTAAGTGCTATGATCCAAGACTATGCTACATGTGTAAAAAGCTGTACTGTATAAGTTGCCAAATATTGCTAGGTTTCCCCATATGTAATGTGCAGTATTAACTCAATAACTAGCATTATTTTCAAAAATAGGCTATAATAGGTTTTGAACCCACATTTAGGAGAGCAGCTGTCTCTTTGCATATTACTTAACCATTTGAGCTAAGTAGCATAACAGTTCGTTACTGGTTATAAAAGCAGAATATATGGAATATCACAAACAGTTGTATGTATGAAGTCTGTATGAATGTGCAGTCATAATCATACATACTTCAGAATGTATACACTCACCCAGTATAGTTGCGGATAACCTCAGTATGTGTTGATATACCAATGGTAACTTTAACGAGTGGAACTTAAATTCCTACAGCTGCATTGCTATTATAACTAAAGATACCCATAAAATATACTTGAAACAGTCTCAAAAATAGATATACTTACAAAATACTTATACGATAATATTGTTGTTAAAGTTTGGATTATGCAGCTTATTGTAGGCTTCTGTTGGCTGGTATATATACAAAAAAACCAACGGTTAGACCACAGCTGAAGAAATAGATAAAAGTCCAAGGCAAAAATATATATCCCGTTTACAGCTTCCAACAAATGCTCTTTATTGAAACAAGAATAAGCGCTTTCGCGATCTGAATCAACTGATCTCTTCTTCAGACTCACCAAAACAGTTAAAACATGGATATTTAAAATATAGTTCAGCCAATAAGAACACATATTATGCCATGACATAAACTAATTAAAATTCTCTAATATACTACTTATATAAATATAACAATTCAATAATAATTATCAATTAAGAATACCTACAATTCAAATTCATACATAAAAACACATCTTATATAATAATCTATTTTTAATGTTTGAGTGGTCTAGATTTTAAAAAAGGTTTCAACGAAACAGCACTATTCAACCCAGGGGGCCTATCTGCTTGAAGTAGTAAAATCCACTTTTGTTCTACTTCTTCTACTTTATTTTTTATATCACCTCCTCTTTTACTTTTATTTATTATTTCTAAAACCATAAAATTAAAAATATGCTTCTTATTTTCTTGTTCCACATGTTTTGCTAAAGCATTTGTATCCTTATTTTTTATGTCTCTAAGATGTTCAAGGATACACTCCTTTAAACATCTATTCGTTTTGCCTACGGAAAAGGCATGACACACAATGCAAAAGCTAAAATAAACTAAATTCTGTGTTTTGCAGTCAGTATAAAACTCAATATCAATTATAAATCCTAGTGTAGGGTGCTTATACATAGGCTTATTATATAAGTAATCACACGCTGTACATTTTCTGCAGGGGAACATCCCCTGCCTATAAGATTGTATCAATTTTTCCTTACTTGTAGATTTATAACAAAGTTGCCTTTTCAATGATTTTTTATTTCTAAAAGAAAAGCTAGGTCTATCCTCTAATAGTTTCTTCAGTTCAGGGTCTGACAACAAAACATTCCAATTTTTCTCAAAGATATTACAACATCTTCTGACATCACTTGAATAAGTTATGGGGAATCTAACCTTCATATTGTTATTGTCTGGTCCATTTCTACTTTCTTCTGTAGTAGATATAGTGAAAACCATGTTTAAAAAAAATGTTACTTATAATATGTTCAAACAACCAAGTGTTTTTATACTTAAGATGCATCCTACAGTTGAAACTTTTACTAATGTATGTGAATATGAAATTAGAGAGATATATGCTAAAAATCTCCCACCTAAATTCTATAATTTGAGTAAATTAGGGACTGCAGCACTAGAACAACTAAAGGAATCTCAGAGTATTGAGATTAGGACCGCTGATAAAAGGGGCAGTGTAGTAGTAATGGACAAGGCTTTTTACTGTATGAAAATGATGGAACTCTTGAATGATACAGATACGTACATTGAAATAAATGAGAGACAACTATATGGTATAATTGATAGGATATCTGTATATATCTTTGATCTACTGGTTACTAAACATACATCAGAGGAATTGTTCGATTATTTTCAGATTGAATACCCGACTATGCCCATCATATATGGCTTACCTAAGATCCATAAACATATAACACAGCCCCCTATGAGACCAATTGTGTCTAGCAAAGGATGGGCCACAGAAGCCATTTCTATTTATATTGAGAAAAATCTACAAACAGTCTTAAAATTATGTGATACTATATTAAGAGATACGAAAGTGTTTTTTAAAATTGTTATTCAATAAGGCTAGGAACACTAGAAGGAACTATATGTTTGTAACCATGGATGTTACCTCACTGTTTACAGTGATACCAGATAAGTGGGGTATTGAGAAAATACGTGACATCTTAACTTCAAACCGAGCCTTTCAGAGCACTAAGATCAATTTGATATGTGAATTACTTGACATTGTGTTAGAGAATAATGTTTTTATATTTAATGAGAAGTATTATCTACAGAAAGTTGGCGTAGCAATGGGCACAGCTTGCGCAAATAGCTATGCCAACTTAGTACTGGCAGCTTGGGAGAAAGAGTATGTATTGAGCGCAAGCAACAAATATGCTGGGAATATTGTATGGTATATATGCTTTGTAGATGATGCCTTTTTGTTACGGGATAGTACTAGTGAAGAGTTACAAGAGATGGTAGAGTATCTACATAGCACTACTGAATTTCTAAGATTTACCTGTCAATACTCCAGGGACTCTATTGAGTTCCTGGACGTTCAGGTTAAAAAGACAGCGCTGGATGAACTTACCACAGGCATGTATAGAAAATCCACATGGAGAAATAGCATTCTGCATAAGACTAGTATGCACCCCACATTTGTACATAGAAATGTAATGAAAGGACAATTTATGAGAATATGCCACTTACATAATACAGATGAAGGCTTTGCAAAGACAATGACAATATTAGAGAAAGATTTCTTAAATAGAGATTATAACAAGAAAGAAATAGGTGAAAGCTTTAAATATATCACTGAAAATAAGGATAGGAGGTGCAAACCCTTCTTCTCAAATACTACAGAAGAAAGTAGAAATGGACCAGACAATAACAATATGAAGGTTAGATTCCCCATAACTTATTCAAGTGATGTCAGAAAATTTTGTAATATCTTTGAAAAAAATTGGAATGTTTTGTTGTCAGACCCTGAACTGAAGAAACTATTAGAGGATAGACCTAGCTTTTCTTTTAGAAATAAAAAATCATTGAAAAGGCAACTTTGTTATAAATCTATAAATAAGGAAAAATGTATACAATCTTATAGGCAGGGGACGTTCCCCTGCAGAAAATGTACAGCGTGTGATTACTTATATAATAAACCTATGTATAAGCACCCTACACTAGGATTTATAATTGATATTGAGTTTTATGTTGACTGCAAAACACAGAATTTAGTTTATTTTAGCTTTTGCATTGTGTGTCATGCCTTTTCCGTAGGCAAGACGAATAGATGTTTAAAGGAGTGTATCCTTGAACATCTTAGAGACATAAAAAATAAGAAGGATACAAATGCTTTAGCAAAACGTGGAACAAGAAAATAAGAAGCATATTTTTAATTTTATTGTTTTAGAAATAATAAATAAAAGAAAAAGAGGAGGTGATATAAAAAATAAAGCAGAAGAAGAAGAAGAACAAAAGTGGATTTTACTACTTCAAGCAGATAGGCCCCCTGGGTTGAATAGTGCTGTTTCGTTGAAACCTTTTTTAAAGTCTAGACCACTCAAACATTAAATATATGATGAAGCGTGCTTTTTGGTGGCACGCGAAAGCGCTTACTTTTCCTGGGTTTTAAGAATAAAGCTTTTGCAAATATTCATGGTGCTTGGTCTACTCTTGTTTCTACTATTAAATATAGATTATTATATAAGATGTGTTTTTATGTATGAATTTAAATTGTAGGTATTCTTAATTAATAATTATTATTGAATTGTTATATTTATATAAGCAGTATATTAGAGAATTTAATTAGTTTATGTCATGGCACAATATGTGTTCTTATTGGCTGAACTATATTTTAAATATCCATGTTTTAACTGTTTTGGTGAGTCTGAAGAAGTGATCAGTTGATTCAGATCGCGAAAGCGCTTACTCTTGATTCAATAAAGAGCATTTGTTGGAAGCTGTAAACGTGATATATATTTTTGCCTTGGACTTTTATCTATTTCTTCAGCTGTGGTCTAACCGTTGGTTTCTTTTGTATATTTTCACTTGAGGTGTCTACCAGGCATCTACCCAGCTTTCTGAACCTTTTTCATTTATTTCTGTTGGCTGGTGTCAGTCCTCAGTGACCCACCAGTGAGGATTGCCTGCATCAGTCCTATGTAGGTCATCATAGGGGGGATGGACCTGCTTGCCAGTCCAGTAGATCTCAGTCCATCTGTGGTGTTCCCTCACAATCCATTTCCAGATGATTATCACAAAGTTCTGGGACCATGCTCTTATTCTCTGTTCATGGCAAGCATAGACAATGAGCATCTGGATGATCTCTTTCTCTGTCAAGTTTGGCACCCAAACACACCAAAGACTTCCCTTAGTAGACATTCTTAATATTTCTGTTGACAATGGTACAAAAATCTTACTGAGGTCACACTCAGTCCACAGGTGACAATGGTATGAGCAGTAAATGTATCAATAAGACATTATAAAGTTGGCAGACATAGACTAGTTGTAGATTATTGCAGGGCATCAGACACATTACAAATATTCCTGTTTAATAACACCTGATAGGTAGTCACACTGACTGCCTTACAATAATGCCCAAGATATTGGTTAACGTGCTGAATTTTGAGAACGTATGTGAATATTTGTAAATAGGATTCCAAAACACTGATTGTTGATGAACCTCATTAATTATGTATGCAACAAATGGTGTTTAAAAGCTTTGTATACATAGCTAAACTCACTTTCAGGAATGACTGATGTTCAGCTGCATTCAAAGGTAAGCTGTCACCAAATGGAATTGTTGTGGTAGAATAGATTGTTATTATCACATACCTATGCTATCATTAATCTGTATAAATCAACATACATGTTGCCAGTCTTTTCTTTTTGTTAATTATCTACATTTCAATCTTTGATATAAGGGAAGGAGGTATAAGCATACAGATGGATGTGTCCCTCAGTGACAAGATTTTCCCCATATGCAGTTGTATGAATACAAAGGAAACAGTCTCAGTGAACTATAAATATGGATGGAAAGAAAATATATCCATAGTTATTTCTGATTAACCTGCAATGTCTGTTATATGTTTATATAAACTGTCATCTGAGAATTTACATAAGTTGTATGATCACTGAATAGTTTACAGATACTCTCTGATGCTTAGTAATGCAGTAGCATTTGTTAGTACATTCAGTCAGATTGACACAACATGGTGATGGCTTTGAATGCTCACTGTTTATTGTGTTGATATGTAGCCCTGAGTGCATAACAGGTCATTTTAATATGCTGACTTTTTTCTTCAGTGTTTCTGTATAACTTCCATTTTGAGTGTTGTGTACCATATAATGACTGTCACATTTGTTATTATGTGTGTCACTGACTGTTGTATATGACTTGCATCCAACATTCTTGGGTTACATGTGCAGATTCTGTTTGGATGTGCATGTATCTGTGACAAAACCATTGCTATAGTACTGGGTTTGTGGCGCATTGGTTACATGTTTGATCCTTAATTCTTGTGATATGCACTGCAAGGATTCAGATCCCACCTATGCACATATGACCTATACAAAATCTTTTAATGGACTAGTAGATGTGGCATTGTTGTTACTCCTTATAGATTACATATTCAGAGATGTTTTTCATTTTTATTCTAATTATATGTAAATAAAAGTGATATACACTAAATGGATTGTTTTGCATAGCATTGTAAATGCGATGTGAGCAATTCAATAGACATATGCTTGTAATATTACAATGCCAGTTTTTATGTCAGCACATATATAAAATCTACTGCATGCATATTACCCTGTTTTCCAGACTTCATTCAGAACTAGTGGAAACAATTTCTTTCACAGAGATAATTAAATTATAATCAAGGCTCTGTGCCAGCATGGTCACAAACTTCTTGAACTGATGGGCAATACTTTCTGGAGGAATTACGTATAAACAGACATGACAAGCATAATCAGTGCTTTGGGGGGGGGCACAATAGATCCAGGGAGGCATGGTGGTGATATTGCCCTGACATAATCCTCTGTGCAGCCAACAGACTCCACTACTATGAAAAGGCAAGGAATGCCATTGGAGGTTGGCCACCCTTGTCTCATGCAGATGTGATAATGGTGTTCCTGGCTTTATATTATATCACCAGTTGAGATTGTCAGACACCAGGGGGTATTCAAACATATATTTCAGGATGTACAAATATGTCTTAACTTCCAAAAACACTACAGCATACACCATTTTTTATTAATGAACTTTATTTCACAATTATTACTGTATTGCTATATTTGTTCTCCAACAGCAAACTTAAGCCATGAGCTTAAAAATACACCCGATGTGGATGAACAACATAACTGTTGCAGCTTGTTATTTTACTAGTAAAGTACATGCATAACACTTCCAGCAACATGTGTATTCTTTTTTCAATTCCATAGGTTCCTCAACATCTGCACAGCAGCAACACATTAGGTAATTACCTTTAAATATTGTTAATGTGATCCACAATTTTCTGTGTTTCTGCCTCCTTTCATGACTGTGGAGTTCCATTTTAACCTGCAGATATATCATCACATGACATTTCTTCTTTGATCCATGATTGTTGTGGGGAAGTGGATGTAATCATCTACCTTGATGAAAATTAATGCCAGGAAATGTGAGAAGGATGAGACTGGAAGGTGTCTGGAACACTCCTACAGCATCTCACATATGCTGACAAAATGTCCCAGGGGCCTGTATACCTAGACTCAGATGCACTTTTGTTTCTATTGGTATTGGGTTAACCTGCAGACTATGAACATACATGTAGGATGTACATGTCATATACACAACCTGCACCAGCTCTTTGTTTAACCTGTATCTATCTATTACTTCCTGGTCAGAGATAGGGTTGCCAGGTTTCTTTGCGGCTAAAACTGGACTAAAGTCACGCCCCTCGCATCACACATAACTCCACCCATTCCCACCCCCTCTCCGGCCCATGCCCCACCTATTTTGTGACATCATAGTGACATCAGCTGATGGGACCACCCACTTTGATGACTAAAGGGGAGAAAAGAACACAGGCGGCACTAATTGCACTGCTAGGCTGCTGCAGATGTAAGTACCAGTATTGATGAAAAGTGTCAATATGGTGCATTTTTCTCCAGTTATTTATTTTCTATGTTCCTAAACCTAATTATGGATGATCCATGGAGATAAAAGGTCAAGAGCTAGCAGCCTGTGCACATGGTGGTAAATCTGATTAAAAATCCAAAAACTGTAAGCAGTTATCTTTGCTATTAAAAAATTGTAAGTTTTGATTTACCCCATAAGATCGTTTAAGTCAATAACATCACTTTACTGCTCATTCAGAAATGATGATCTTAACATTCCCTTGCATTTTGAAAGTTCTGTCAAATACTGTTTGTACTGGGGCATGGGACAGGTACTCTGTTGTTAAGATGTAACATATTTTCCATTTCGTACTTCAGATTAGGAAGTTTCAGTCCTTGGCTGCGCCTGTATTGGGTGGGGGTCAATTGAGCTAAGTGTTACTGCCCCTAGTGTGATATTTCAATGCTAGTACTTAAGATCTTGCACTGGGTCCGACTGACCTCCCACTCTTTTTCTTTACATGTCACATATGCAAAAAATGGGATAAAGGGGTTGTGGATGAATGGATTTCTAACAGGTGACTTATGTTTTATGTTACTTTCAAAGTATACGTCATAATCTCAGAAAAGCACACATACTTTAAAGAGTTTCATTAATGTTTTTCTATATCGCGCCAAAGTTGCTGGTTAAAACAGGTAACTTCCTACAACAATGCGCTCCAATACAAGTTTACGAAGATGCAGACTGGACCGCCGCTATGCAGTTGTCAAATGGCAATAAGACAATGAAAGATGACTCAAGCCTCTAGATCTAAGAAAGATGCACGTAGGAAAAGAAATCACATGCAGCTAGCACACTTGCCATTTTCTGAACATGGCAAAGAGATAGTTTTATTTTTCAATGTGGTCCCTTGCGACAGAATTAAGTAAAAGCAAAATAATGTTGGGTAACTGCAAGTGCCCAAAAAGCAAGATGCACAATTTGTTTCATGGAATACGGTTCAACATAGTAGATGAGGATAATACAAATCAGGACGTGTTCATTGCTAGCAGTATTACACTGCATGGTGAAGTTCTAAAATCAGTCTGAGTGTACTACAATGCAACACTGGGCAATGTTGGCAGAGTGCTTAAGCATTTTAAATCTTGCTATAAGATTTCTTTTGTCACTGCTTGGTAGTTGGTAGGATAATGATAGCTAAAAATACCGTTTTCCCACCGTGGAGTACTGCCTTCCAGTGATATCTCTACAATCCGTATAGCAGAAAATGAAATTTGTCCATTTGTATTACATCACTGCCACTTAAGTTAATGTATGTACTGTCTAAACTATGTAGCTACCAGGAATACTGAAGTTAAAAGCATTTCATTGTTGTGTAGTAGCTAGTAGTGTATCGTACCGCTCCCGTTCGAGCTGGATACATTTACTTTCTCCTCTCCTCTGGCGGCACAAAAAAAACCCGGACTTCATGAGTTTAAATTTTTTAACTGGACAATTTGTCTGAAAACCGGACAGTTCGGTCAAAAACCGGACAGCTGGCAACCCTAGTCAGAGAGCTGGCTTAACTGTTACCTGGCTCTGTACCTAGCTGGCTGCCTTCTAGGACATATTCACAAATTGTTAGTATGGCTTGCAATAGCCTAACTTGCTGTATGTAGTGCATTAAATGCCAGTTGCATTATTTTTTATGTATGGTTTGCAGATTCTGCAGGATTATGTATGAATATTGAGGAATATAATGGTGTTAAGATAAAGCAGATATGGCCTCTGCCAAGTTCTTTCAGAAAATTGTGGGTGAAGTACTAGGTTGCATTTAAATTGTGTTGGGAGCTCCCACTGTGTTCTGGAATCTGCAAGCATGCTCCAAGTGTATGATTATCCTACATGGAACAGGTAATTACTTGATCTTGTTTTAGTGTACATTATAGACTCTCATCTGCTGCTGATGTGCTGAAATTTTCCTTCAGCATCCTATTCTGTCTGCAACTTTCTTTTGGAATCCAACCTCGTATCAGAATTATGATTTTGGTGTAAACATTTTAAAATGCTTTTTTATCTGTCTTGTTGATATACTAAGTGAGCCATGCTCAGTAACTGCTATGTAGTTAAAAATGTTCTCTACCTTTCCATCACCACTCTTCCAACCAGTTTTATCTTATTCAGATGGCAAGATGTAATTTATTTTTTCATCCCAAGAAAATAAAAGCAGTGCGAAGTCTGAGACACAGCCAGGTTCTATATACTTTTATTAACATAAGGTAAGCGCTTTCATGAGTATGCACTCACTTCTTCTGACCATCAAAGACAAAAAGGACACCAAGTACATTTAAAATCTCCACATCCAATCACATTTACTTATCCTCGTTACAGCAGCTATTCTCTTAAAGGGGTATCCTACCGAATACAAAAACATTCATGACACCATACATACATATAAAAAAGAAGCAAAATACACAATTTTTTTAGAATCAAATATGCATATAAATATGGTCATAAAAACTAATACTTCTCTAATAAAACATATATACCTGAAAGTAATATGTACTGTAGTAAATAAATTGTGATATGTAATGAAATACATAATAAATCTAAAGGTGTTGCAAAATACCGTATAATCTATGTATATACAAAACAACTAATGACAACTGTAAATCAAAACTTAAAAGTGTATTTTTATGCAATATAATAATTTAACTAGATCTTTCAATTATATAGAATATATATATATATATATATATATATATATATATATATATATATATATATATATAAAATCAAGTTCTAATGCATAAAACCATTATAACTTCATTTAAATAAGGGTCTAGCTTTTAATATCAGTTTAACGGTACATGTATGCACCAGCCTCACGTGTTCCCTAACATTGTTAAGGAACAGGTTATTACAGCTTCCAGACTCAATGTTACTGAGAAAGGTTTTGAAGATGAGCTGGAACATTTGAATACTTATTTTATAAAGAGAGGATATCAACCCCAACATATTAAGTCAACTTGTGATAGTGTACGACAGTTAAAGAATAGTACTGTTCGTCCATATTTTTTTAAAAATAATGAAAAACAATCAATACAGAAGTTGAGAATTGATAGTATGAGATACTCCATATTTTATAGTAATGATGTTAAATATATTAGAGAGATAATCAATAAACATCGGAGTATATTAACTACAGATAAAAAATTGAACTATAGTTGGGGAGTGACCAAGTTTTAGATATAAGAATAAGAAATCTGTTTAAAGATTACTATGTGGTTATAGGGATGTTCAACACATCGATGGTGTGTTAAGGAGGGAATATGGATGTACAAAACCTTGTGCAGCATATAATTACTGTAAATATATTGATAGTACTGGTAGATTCCTTCATCCATTCACACAGAGAGTTTATTTTTCATGTCAGTGCCAATTGTAATAGTGTTAACATTGTCTATTTAGCCCGTTGCACTGTTTGCTGGTCTTTTTATGTTGGAAAGACTAAAAGACATTTAAGAGATCGAATAAGAGAGCACATGTACAATATCAATATTAAGAATATTACTAATGCTTTGGCCAAACATGTTGTTAATACTAGTAATGAACACCAGTTTAAATTTATGACCATTGAACAAGTGAAACTAAATGAACGCAAGGAAGATCTGCATAACTACACTGAGGCGAATGAAAGAAAATGGATAGTTAGGTTATGGGCAAATAATGCTATGGGCTTAAATGGGCATGCACTGTTAAAAACCAATATTAAAAGCTAGGTCCTTATTTAAGTGAAGTTATAATGGTTGTATGCATTAGAAATCGATTTTAAATATATATATATATATATATATATATATATATATATTTTTTTTATATATATATATATATATATATATATATATATATATATATATATAATTGAAAGGTCTAGTTAAAATTATTATATATTGTATAAAAATACACTTTTAAGTTTTGATTTACAGTAGTCAGTTGTTTTGTATATACATAGATTATATGGTATTTTGCTACAATATTAGATTTATTATATATTTCATTGTATATCACATGTTTTTTACTATAGTACATAATACTTTCAGGTATATATGTTTTATTAGATTATTTAGGTTTTTGAAGTATTAGTTTTTATGACCATATTTATATGCATATTTGGATCTAATACTTTGTGTATTTTCTTTCTTTTTTATACATATGTATGGTGTCATGAATGTATTTGCATTCGGTAGGATACCCCTTTAAGGGAATTGCTGCTGTAACAAGGATAACTAAATGTGATTGGATGTTAAGATTTTAAATTTACTTGGCGTCCTTTTTGTCTTTGATGGTCTGAAGAAGCGAGTGCATACTCGTTAAAGTGCTTACCTTATCTTAATAAAAGTATATAGAACCTGGCCATGTTTCCGTCTTCTCACTGTTTTTATTTTCTTATTTTGTCAGTAGTAGTGTACGGTCTGTTAATCTTCATTGCTGGTGTTATTTTTGCTATTTTTTTATCCTCTTTTCTACTAAACCAAGAGGGCTTTGAGAAGTAGAATATATCATAATCAGTATGATATACATAGGAAGGATGAAAAAATGCTCTGTTTAAACATATCAAAAGCCATCCTTTTCATTTTTCAAGTTCATTGACATTGACCATGTTAATCTAGAGATTAGAGGTGGACCATCTGATGAATTTCTTGAGTATAAGTAACTGAGGTGGCAGATAAAATGTAATGGCACTATATTCCCTGGGTTCACTGACAAGGTAACTATTAGCAGTGTGTTGACATTTAAAGCACTGTGTGCCCTTTCAAAGTTTTTTCCATTGGTGTTATTCTGTTTGCAATTGTTTTAGCTAGGGGCTGTTTTTATGATGGGTTTTGACTACATTCATTTATTGCTGTCATTTTTTTAAATAATTTTCTAATTAATTTACTAATTGTTTTGGTCATGTGACAATTTTTATGGTATAAAAGCTTGGAGTTTCAGCTACTGTGGTATTCCGATGAAGCCCAGAGTACTGCAGCAAAAGAGCAAAATCTGTGAATAAAGTGAGATGCATCAACTTCTAGTTCTCCATTTTTGTTTTATGAATTTGCAGTGTGTTTCTTGTATTTTTCTGATATGTGTTTGATATGGATGGAGTTTCGAGAGCTGTAAGCTTTCCACCAGTGTCATGCACTGAATTGGCAGCCTCCATTGGTAATCTGACTGCCTTAATACAGGGATTTACTCAGCAACTTGCAGCTTTTACTAACAAATGGGGGACCGAGCTGCTTTCATGTTATACCAGCCAGTGCGATGCTTATTTTTTCAGATAGGGCACAGCTAGCTCTAGTATTGCAGCAGTCCAGAGATGCAGGACTGGCCAATTGAATCATATAATTTTGGGTACCACAGGTAATGGTCTCAATAGTTTGACCAATGAAAGAGGCTCAATGTGGGGGCAGGTTTTCCTGCTTATTTTATGCTACATGATTGGCTACAGCAGGGCAATGACTGGAGTTTTAGTCCCTAGAGTTGGGAAGTGCATTTCTGCTCATTGGATAAGCAAATTAAATCTTTACATGACCACATTTTCAGGTTCTGAAATCTCCAGCTGGAAAATTGTTATCTTAGGGAAGGTTTGAGAAATGAACAGGATCCTAAAGGCCTGCAAAATTGGAAGTACCCTACTGGGCTTACAAAGGACTTGGACCTGCACCATGAATTGCTCAATCTTTTCAACAGGCATGGTTGTGAATTGCTGGAGGTTTTTATTAGAGTCAACAGTAGGAAAATGTCTGTTTTATCTGAATTGATTTCTGCATTTGATACACATATTCAAACTGATTTAATATTCATGAGTAAAATTGACGAATACAGAAGCACTTTTTCCAAAATTGATGATACCATTTCAGAAATAAGGGCCAAAAAGGCAAAAAAAAAAACTTTTGAAAGAAAAGCAAGACTATGAGTTGGTGATGGCTTATCCAGCACCCCCCCCCCCCGAGTAATGTACATGTTAGTTGCAATTTTGGCAACAATGGCATTTATGTCAATTCTGTGACTAATAATGTTGGTGTTAATGATGATATGACTTTGATGACCTTGACCCTTTAGACTATCCCCCTCCGTGGAGGTCAGAATGAGTGAGAAACCAGAGGGAGGGGAACTCAGGGACTCCAAAGGAGAGAAACAGTTTTTCTCTGGGATTTTAACAATGGAGGGGCAGGGGAAGGGGTTGGGGAGAGGCAACAATTGGTAGTTGATTCCACAGGTGCTTGTGACATTGTGTTCAGCAGTGCTGGTGGTTTAAAAATAGTATAACTTCAGTAAACTTGAGGTTACAATGCTGTGGACAGATTTGTTTTAAAAAGGGTTAGCATATGCACTGGCAAGGACTGCCAAAGTTACTGATGCTTTAGTCACCTTAAAACTGTATGCCAGAAAACTTAATTTTAGTTTTTATTTTCACAATGACAATGCTTCTCTTAGTTTGCCTAACACTTGTAAAAGACTAAGTGTGTTTAAACCATTGTTACACATGGTCAATTTTTTTAAAATAATATGTAAATATGACACCAGAAGATAACTCTCCCTATGAATCAACCTAACAATTCAAGTACTATTTAATGGGGGTTACTAAATGATATTACTGGTAATAGACAGATTAGAGTTATAAAACCTGACAGGGGTGGGGCCCGTGGTAATGAGCATCATTACATTACATTAACAAAATGCTTGTATTATTATACATGGACACTTATGAGGTGACTTCAGTCAATGAAATGAATACAGTGTACCATAGGCTAGATATGTTATTGGATGATTTTGTATTGAATGATCAGATCAGTGGGGCTGAATATAGCTTTCTCAAGGTGTCATACTCCAAGACCCCTGCTATTTTTGGTATCCCCAAAATCCATAAATGCATCACTGACCCTCATATACATCCTATTGTAGATGCAAATGCATAAATGACTTTCTCTTTAGCCAGATTTATTGATTATCATACCAAGGGTGTGCTTGACAAACACCCCTATTTGTACACAGATTCATGAGATTTTCTTTCAAAGGTATCCAATGACCTATACACTGATGATTAAATTGTTGTCACCATTGATATCAAAGATCTATTTTTCATTTATTCCTCATGAGGAAGGCCTCATGTGGTTCTATGATTCTTTTGTGCAACAATTCTGGGTTTGACTATACTAGCATATTAACCCACAGAACGCTTACAGAGGCTATACTGGAGAACAACCTAGTAATTATTTTGAGAATCAATTATTTAGACAAAAGAATGAAGTAACAATGGGAGCAGCCTGTGCCCCAGTCTTTGCTAATATAGTGCTGGCCCACTGGGAGAACAGTTTGGTATTTACCTCTGAATTTTCTGGATGGTGGTCCCTGTATGGTCACTATTTGGATGGCATTATCATTTTTTGGACTGAGTCCAGAGGTAAGATAGAGCAGTTCTTCCAGTTTTTAAATTCCTCCACCAATTTCTTGCAGTTCACTATGGATGTTCAATTTGAGAAAGTTAACTATTCAGACAGCTCTGTTTCCAAGGATAGGTCTTCAAAGAAATTTGAGTCCACTTTGTATTGGAAACCAACTTATTCCATTTCCCTGTTACATTACAACAGTTGGCATCCCCTTCACCAAAAAAAGATGTTGGTGCAGAGGCTATGTCTGAGGCTGGCCAATATGGTTACCAATGATTTAGTTTTTCAGGCTGAATATGACAAATTACATGAGATGTTGCAAATAAGAGGTTATCCACTATTGTTTTTGAACAATATTTTTAGTGAAGTGGAGATAAAAAGATGGTTGGGGTGATTTCCTCCTTTGTTGGAGACTGCCAACAGGGGCCAATGTATTCAGAGGGGTTGCAGATTATCTGTCAGTCAGGGCCTTTTTCAAAAAGCATTGGTGCTACCCTTGAATTTGCATTTTGACAAGATGCACACTATTATTTGTAAAGAATTGGAGTCTGGTTGAGATTAACCATGAGCACCTTAATAAGGTCAGGATGAAACCTGTTATAGTCTACAAGAAGGACACTAGTTTTAATACCTTCCTTGAGCAACCCTGTGTGGTAAATTGTGAAGGTGCTATGGTGAAATGTGGCCGTTGTCCACAATGTAGCACATCTTGAAACTTCCTGCCTTCCATTGGAAGGGTATGGTGCCATCAAACTCAATCATAAGTATTATTGTGATAGTAAAAGGATCATTTATGTATCCAAGTGCAAAATGTGTGGTTTTATATATAGGAAAAAACAAGAGGGCTTTGAGATGTAGAATATATCAGCATCCGCATGATATTCAAAGGAACGACCTAAAGAATGCCCTTTTTAAACATAATTAAAGGCCATCCTTCTAATTTTTTCAAGTTCATTGTCATTGACCATGCCGATCTAAGGCCTAGAGGTGGAATAACTCATGAATTTCTGGAGTATAAGGAACTGAGGTGGCAGCTAAATTGTAATACCACTGTCTTCCCTGGGCTCAGTGACAAGGTAACTATTAACAGTGTGTTGAAATTTAAAGCAGTATTTGCCCTTTAAAAGTTTTTTCCACTGGTGTTATTCTGTTTGTAATTGTTTTGCATAGGGGCTGTTTTTATGAATGTATTTATGATGGGTTTTGACTAACATTTATTTTTTGGTGTCATTTTTTTTAAATAATCTAATTAATTTACTAATTGTTTTGGTCATGTGACCATTTTTATGGTATACGTAAAAGCTAGGAGATTCAGTTACT
Organism: Protopterus annectens; assembly: GCF_019279795.1. Lineage (NCBI taxonomy): Eukaryota > Metazoa > Chordata > Ceratodontiformes > Protopteridae > Protopterus > Protopterus annectens. The sequence continues at coordinate 573,739,237 of NC_056735.1, forward strand.
GTGTTATTCTGATGAAGTCCACAGTACCAGGATGAATAAATGTGTGAATAAAGTGAGGTGTATCAACTTCTTGTTCTTTGTTTTTGTTTGGATCTTTTCTACTGTTATTAAGTAGAGCAATGATATTTAGCCATTACATAACAGGTTGAACTTGGTCGTAATTCTTTACATGCATTTTCATGATCAATTTTCTTTTCCTATTTGGTTAAAGAAAACAGTGGAAATGAACTTTTTAGTGCATTGTTAGAAGTATTCTATTTAGAATTCATGTCTGCTATGATGTGGTGCTCAGAGTACTATGTCTTTTATGCTGTAAAAGTTAACAGCTTAAACATCTTACCCATAATAGAGTTAAAGGGTGTTTGTTTGACAGTGTTAAATGATGGGCAAATTTATTTAGACTTATTTTAGGGGAAAAACTCTTCAAGTTAAACAGAGGGGAAGGAAGTATTTCTGAGTAATAGATATTTGTTTCCTTTTCCTGACAATATTATCAGGCTTCCCTCAACAGACAACATGTCCAATATTTGAATTTCCTTCCTTTTCCCTCCTTATATTGTGTTACATTCTAATTGCTATGTCAATGCCATCTACAAATTTGTTCAAAAAAGTGCTGGCAAATTTTACCTTGAGGGTGTTTTGATTTACGATTCCATTAAGCATGAAATTTAACATTTTTTACCTGATTATGTAGGTTCCCAAGTTACAGTGATTTTTATGCGCAGAGCATGAAGCCATGGGATACACAGCTTGATTACCTTTACCATTCAAGTTATTTAATATAGTAGGGAACTAAAATGCAACAGCATTGCTTTTTGTGCTGTTGGTGAGCACCGATTAGTAGAACATGCTCATATATTTATGCTCTTAATGACAGAATGCCTCTGTGTGTACTGAATAGTAGACAAGTTTCATTATGAATTTGGTGCAAGTGTTTCTACTGTGCAGTGAGAAGTGCATGCTATAGATGTTGTGAAGAAATTGAAAACACTGTCATCTGTGTTAGCATGTTTGGCAGGAGATTTGTGTATATTCTCAGATTAACTTGTATTGTATGCCAGCATATTTAATTGTGAAAATGTAAATAAGTTTTTTAAGTGTTAAGTATTTCCATGTTTAAACATAATGTTTAAAGAATCTGTCAGTGTTTTGATACATTTCTAATTGTGCATGCTTGAGAGGGAAATTCTGAAGTAATGTGGGGAATCAGCTGAACAGTAAGTGATGTCATTAGAATGTTCCAGGTTGCTATGTGATAATTTGAACAGCTGGCTGACAGAAAAAATAACTTTTTCAAAGAGCTGCTATTTTTAAAATAAGGCAGTTTAGACTGTTAGGCTGTGCAGTTCGACAAGTGCTGAGCAGATTGTGAAGAGCAGCTGTTAGTAAAGAGTTGTAGTTAGTGGACACCAATGAAAGAGACCTCACCAAAAACTGTAAGCCTGTCTTTGCCTTGCTGTTATGTGTTAGATTAGATAAGGGACAGCATTCTCTAGTTAGATTAGGAAATCTTAGTTGTTAAGATAGAGTTTTTCTAGAATGATGGACTTCAGTCCTATAGTTTAATTTTATATTTCTGGTGACTGAATTCTGGTGTTTATTGAAAATTATTGATTTACATTTTTGTAATAATTTTACTTATTATTAAATGTTTTTCATTAGTTTAGTTTTATATTTCTGGTGACCGAATTCTGACATTTATTAAAAGTTATTGATTTACATTCTTGTAATCATTTTACTTATTATTAAATGCTTGTCATTCCTTTACTCTGTGGCTGGAAATCAGTATGTTCTTTAGCCATTAGATACTCCCTAGGTAACCTCAAAGGCCTGGCTGCTCTGGTCATAGCTACCATTTATTTTGATATTTAATTTTCATAATTGGGCACCCCTTTATAAGGGCATGAAGACACTCTGATTGGTGGCAACATTGCTGTATTATTTTGAGGAAGGGACACAGCTAGAAATCTGTGTCAGGCATTCCTAGAAGTATTTGAATGTGTGAGATTTAAATTTACTTTAAATGTGAGTGTATCAGGGGTCTTAAACTAACACATGTTGCTCTGAAGTATGTAATAAGGAGTTACATAAGGGGTGGACAGAAGTATATAGTCCAGTCCCAGAATGTAGACTGTGCTCTTTTAGTGCTCTTAGGGTGAAATTGTGAAATATTACTCCTAAGTGGCAGTCTCACATTAAAGTCAGTAGTGAGGATTGAAGCTCCTTAGTTACTGATCCAGGATAGTAAAGGATGTCCGGTGGTATATAGTCAGACATCACAGATGTCTTATGACTAGGAGACTCCATATCATCTGTTATTAGAGACTTCACATTGTGTTGTTAAATTATGCATTTTATGATGGGGAAATATTAATTTATTAAAAGAGTGAAAGAGTACAATGGATTTTACAGCCTGGAATTTTTGACAGTTAGCTAAAACAATAAAAAGGAGGTTGGATGCCTCTTTCCTTTCATTTTTTCTCCAACATTCTAGCGATGTAATGAGAAATGTTAAGTTCATTCTGGACTTTATCTGGGTAATACAATATTAGGTTATCAAGCTAACCTGTCAGCAAAACTTACAGCTCAGCAAGGGTGGGCTGCTTTCAAAGAATATATTTTTTACTGAGGTTGTGATTAATTTTCATTATTAAAACTAAAATTCTAATTTCAGCTGTAATTTATTAGGAGATAACCTGGGGACATTGATTAGCTGTTCTTTGTACAACGAGGTTTTGTTACTGTGGGTGTTGATGAAGACTCAAATTATATGCATTTGAAAGATGTTAGGGTAGGGAACACTCTAGCTCCATTGATTAATTGCCCTAGAAGTTACAATAATGTTGCTTTTGATTTGTATATTTTAGAAAATATGGTCAACATTGAAGCGTTATTTTTACTATCTAATAAGTAATTTTATATCTGTCTTTTTAATGGACATGCATAGTAAAGTGCAATTGTATAACTTTTTCTTTACTTGTAAGGTTTTCACAAATGCAAATACTATAGGACATGTTGTAAGGAAATTATACATTTCTAACCCTAGATGTCACTACTCATGATTGAGTTTTATTGCACATGAGAAATAATGTAACTCTTGACCAGGAAAGTGTGAACCTGCAGCTCTTGTATTATATATTTTATTATCATATCACTATGGTTTTACTTGTGAAATTTTAACTTCAGAATCTCCTTTTGATTTACAAGAAAGTCTCATAGGTAGATCATGGTGAAATATCAATATTTATCAACAGCGCATTTTATGAAGGCTGCTGATTACTGTAGCTGAAGGATTTTTGGTTCAGCGGTTTTCCTTGGCATGCATAGTACTGGCTAACAACAGAATGGACCCTTAAAATCACAAAAGCATCAGCTGTTAAAATACACAACAGTCTTGGAAAGGCAAACCCTGTCACAATATGTTGTGCATTTTTCGGAGTATAAAATACAGTAAGAGGTTTGTGAAAAAAATAATAGGTTATGTCTGGTGGTGTGTTGTTCCCACCCTTTGGTGCTGTGCTTCACTTGCTCCCTTCATATATTCATCATATTGCTGTATGGCAGACCAGGTTATATAATGTTACATTTTCTTCATTCTTACCCTTTTACTTAACCATCTCAGACTGGCACCTCATCATTTGGGTTATACTGATGATATTAGGGATGATAGAACCTGGGCTGCGTAGTTTATTTTGTAAGTGCTTTGGACAGGATGAAGTTTTTGCATAAAATCTTGAATACACTTAAACTATAGAAAAAAGCCACTGCACATTCTAAGACTTAATCAAGGTATGTTGCATTAGGCAAAACTATCTAACTAGATTGCACCACATATGGTATTCATGTAACTTGCATGGTTGCCGTATTCTCATCTTGTTTCTTTTATTGAACTGGGGGAATTATGACAGCACTGGTGCACTTTATTTTATTTTATTTAAATATTTATTAACCAAGTAGGTGGACTGACCTTAAGGTATCTTTCAACCATAACTGTCACAAGGAAAACTCATATAACAAAGGATGAATCTAAAAGAGGACAGAAATATAATAGCAACATAAAACAATGCATTTATTATAAAAACAACATAGGGCAATATATAAATATTACTAAGACTTAATTTATAATTATTACATATTTTGAGCTTGAGCAGGCAACATTGTATAATAAACAAGTTAAAGTAAAATTGCACAGCATCTGTAAAGGAATTGCATTCATACTCTACATTCAAAAATCTCCCAAGTTTATTTTGCAAGGCATGTAAAAGAAAAAATAGCATATAATAAAATTAAAGGAATGAAAGACGTTTTGATCCAATCACCATTGGTAAAGCATTATTTCATGATGTATTGACCTGTGTGTGTATGGCTGTCTCAGTCTACCTCTGCTACACTTTTGTAACCCCTTTTTCAGAGAAAGTAGGCAACCCTTTTTGACAATAAATAAGTCACAAACATGTTTTTGGGAATCATCATGAGGCTAGGTAGACTCCCTGCCATGTCTTTTTACAGAAAAGAAGGGTACCTGCTGGCTTGATGATGCATTTCAGTTTAATTAGCACTTATATGGGAGCTCACATTGTCAGTACTATAAAACAAATTATAGTTTTATTTGTGCAGACACTGCTAGCCTACATCCTAGGTCTATGAATCAGGAAATCATCTAAGGTTAAATTCTTACCCTTCCTTCTAGTTTTCGTCAATGTAATTATCTTTTTGGTAGTGTGAAAAATACATGTTTTTCCTTTCTCAAACCTACTAGCAGTTAATTTAAATGCAATTGCAATCAGAGCATGTTATAGATTATTTGTTTTATCTGCAATTAGGTCATGTACATGTTTATGTACTTATGTATGTGGGTGTGTTTATTGCTGATTTTGTATTTGTATTGTTTTTCTTTTTAAACTTTGGAAGCTATCTTATTTATGAATGATGCAACTGGACTATGATACATGTAATACTTTAATTATATGTTAGAAAGTTTAATGCAAGTATTTCATCAAAACATGGATAACCTTTAACTTTATATTCTCTCACAATAAGGTCAGATGAAAAAAAGTGCTTGTCATTTAACAGCAATGACATCCACTCACCAGCCATAAAATAGACAATTTTATCTCATTAAGAAATCTTAAGCTACCATTCATTATTGCTTTGCAGGAGAAACATCACTCTAACCTGAAACATCACAGATACTTTTCATAATTCTGGAAAAAGATGAGAGCTAGCTGCATTGATAAGAAATTATCCATTTTTGACACAAACATTACATAAAGTTGTGTTTACTTAATTATTCATTGTTTATTTAAATTTGTCATTGGGGACAAATTACTATTCCACATGGACCTATTTCAGGCATTGCCTAGAGAAAAAAAAATGAAACCAGAATAAAAGCAAAAATAAGGAAGAAATAAAAAAGATGTTTATAGACAATGGTGATGTTTATAAACAGGATAAAGTTTTAATTATACACTGTCAGATAAGATCGTAGAATCATAGGATCCTAGGAGTTACAAAGCAAGTAAGTCAAGAGTCCATGTATACTTTGTAGATGTCTACTGTTAAGATGTCCTTCCCACTTCCAGAATGGAAAATGTGTCAGGCCAGGAATGATTTTAAATATACTCAGACAATTATCTATGTTCTTTATGAAATATTTGAGGGTGTCTCTCTTTTTAACATATAAAGGAAATTTGTTCTAAAGATGGGTAGAAAGTGGTCCAGTCAACATGCTTTATTCATGTGTTGGGGAGGTTTAGATCTTTTCTCTGAGTATATGTGGGGCTGATTTCCTTACGAAAGTGCAAATGCAAAGAGTGTTTGGATCTTAGATGGCACAAAATGCAAGAAACAGCTTTCCCTGTTAGAGCCTACAAGAAATATATACTGGCTGCTAAGAGCCTTATTTGAATTATCTTTTCAGTTAGGAAATCTGTCCCTCCAGCATGTCCTATTTAAGTTGCAGGCTATATTTAGGTCCCTAGAATGGGTAGCTCTAGTCCTGTTTGATTTATAGATGTGCAGCAAGTTCATTAGGTTTGGGTTTGAGATTGCTCTGTAAGTCAGGCATAAGTCTCTTCTTAGAAGTCTATATGATACAGAATATAATGACAGGGACTTTAGTCGGCTTGTGTAAGGCACATGCTTGAGTCCCTTGATCTTCTTTGTTAGAAATATTTGAGGTCTCTCCATTTGCCGTAGGTACTTTGTACAGTACATGCCAAAACAGGCATTATACTCAATTATGGGTCTGATTAGTGACAAGTATAGAGGGCTTATAACTTCATTTGCTCTATAGGTAATGCCTTTGCTAATCAAGTGTGCTTCTTAGAAAGGCTTTCTTACTACAGTAGACACATGGTAGTCAAAGATAAGGTCACAGTCTACTTGTGATCCCAGATCCCTTATCACTTCAAAGGTCATAGGGTATTGTTGTTAATTTGATAGTGTGAAGGGACATTGTTTTTACCAAAGGGAATGATGATGCATTTCTTTGTATTTAGTTTGAGACCATGACTAAGACATCAGTCATTGGTCTGCTTAAGACCCTCCTGAAGTATATGGATATAATTTGGGGATTTGATAATTGTACCCAGTTTGCAGTTGTCCACAAACCTAGTCAGCCACAGCGCTTTAGTTTTGGCATGAACTTTTGAGAAGTATATACCAAACAGTATGGGTCCAGCACTGCCCTTGTGGCACCCTGCTGGTAACAGGTCTGCAGGTTGATGTGGAGTCACCCACTTTGATAGTGTGTGACCAATTTATGAGTCACTTGGCAACCCATCTTAGAACAAAGGGGATTACATTCAGTTTGCTAAGTTTATCACTAAAGCTCAAGATATACAGATTGTACAATTGAGTACAACTGAGATATAAAAAATAGGGTCTATATTAGAACACTGAACTTTCAAAATTTCAAGTGTTCTAATATCGACCCATTTTCAGCGAATGCTGAAAATATCGAAGAAACAGAAAACCAACTTTTTTCCTAGGAAATAATTCAGTTGTCCATTTCTGTTGCTTCAGTATTTTCAGCTCTGTGGTGAAAAGTTATGGGTCGGGTTCAGGTAAGTGTGCGATTTTGTGGACGTAAAGGTTAAGGTGGGTTAGGTGAGTTAGGGTTAGGGTGCGGGTCAGGTAAGTGTGCAATTGTGTGGACGTGAGGGTTAGGGCAGGGTAGGTGAGTTAGGGTTAGGGCGCGGGTGAGGTGACTGTGCAATAGTGACAGACCTTAGGGTTAGGGTTTGGGTTAAGGTAAGTGGATAGTTAGTGGTGTATGTATAGTTTAGTGTAGGGTTAGGTGTAAGAGTTTAGGTATATGTGTGTCGATTGCTGTTTGTTTGGTGTGCTTGTGTTGTGTGTATGTGTTTTGGAACAGCAAATGTTTTCTCTAGGAAAAAATTTGCTATTCTGTATAATTGATGTTTTAAATTTTCGATTAATAGGGTTCGATATTAGAACACTCAAAATTTTGAAAGTTCGGTGTTCTAATATAAACCCAAAAAATATGCAGCACAATAGATGCACAATAGAAACCACGTAGTTGAATATGTGGTAGTACTGTAATTAAGTTAGGTTAGCGCAATAAAGAACCTCATAAACAAGATAAGTGACAGAGTTAGTTAAGATAACGTAAGCATAAACAAGAAAAAATGAAACAGGAAATAATACATAAGTTGAGACATGTTGAGTATAGTAAGGTTTAGGAAATGGAAGCATTATATGGGTCAGTAATAAGGTAATTACAAGGATGGATTGTGTAAGTAATTAACTTAGACTGTACAGGAAACATTGGAAGAGGATCAGATGTAGCAGAACTGGAATAGATTATAAGGGAGAAAGAGAAAGGATATCAAGGAGCAATCATGATAGTATTAGGAGAAGGAGGAGGTGTATACAAGTTGGAAAAGAGGGTATAGGAGATGCGGAGAGCTACTAGGAATGTGAGATGGGGAGAACTGCTAAGAATGTGAAGGCGAGGAGGGTGCAATGTATTACTGACCCAGGACATACCCATGAGATGAACATGGACAGAGCCAGGAGGTGAGTAGATGTGAATTTAGATGGTTATGAAGGAGTTTAAAGAGTGACCTTTTTTTCAAATATTTTTATTTTCCTTTTATTTTGGTATTTAAATTTGTGCATCACAATGACAGACATTACATCTAATGTTCACAGTTTTTAAAACTATTACTAGTATTCACATATTATGACTAAAATATTTAACATAGCAAACAAACAAACAAAAAAAAAACTTTGCACACAAGTGATATAATCCTATAATGCATTTATTATGTATTCCCTAATTTAGGGGAATATTCATGTTTCAAATCTATTAGTTCTTACTCTCTCAGTAATACAGTGTCATTAGCTTATTCTTAGTTTTGCTTATCTTTGTCCCATTATGCCTAATTCTTTTTATTGTAAAATGTGGTCAAGGAGTGTACCCATGTACTGCAAGTGGTAGGAATGTTTGCTTGTGCTGTTTGTAATCATTTTGTGTGCTGTTATGTGGTTTATTGCCATTTTTTGAAGCTATCCCATGTCATCAGTATCCTGTCAAGACAGTTTTGGGTGATGTATAATTTTATTAGAGAAGAGGGTAATTAATATGTGTAGTGTTTGCTTTGTTAATCTTGCAGTAGCTATATGCAGAATTGTAAATTCCCATGAAAATGTGGAGTTTTCGTATCCCTTCTTCTCTAACCTGAATCTCAGTGAGCACCATAGTTAATAGATGCCATCTAAAAAAACTCCAGCTCTACTCTGTCCCATATCGCCTACTCAGAGGTGATCTCTTACTAACATACAAAGCTATGTCAAATCCAGAGCTGTTGGACATGCTACACTCAATGAAATCCTAATCTCTCCAAACCACATGCTCCAGGGACCTAAATCTTTTCACCACAATAAACAGAACATGCTGGAGACATAGACTCTTGTCGCAGAGACTTCTCATACTCTGGAATATGTCAAGCAAAGCTCCTTATTGGCCCTCTTTAAGAAAAGTCTTGACAACTGGATGGGAAATAGAAAATTCACTCCAGGGATCACTTTTGCAGCACTGCTTGACAGGGAAAAATACTTCTCTTGAGTGACAAAAGCCAGAGAACCTTTTTGGCTAGGCTTATATAGGCTTCAGGGCCGATAGCCTAGTGCCTACCTATGAACTTATGAACCTATCCATTTACAGCTCCAAAAAATATGAATTCGATCCACTTTTTGAAATTGATAGTAAGGATAATTTGGAGTGATTGACAAGTTAAATCCATTTAGTATGACTGGGGTTAAATATGTGTTATTTGTAATCATAAGTTGAATATACATTAGTTTTTTAAATGAGATCAGCTTTGAGGTTATTTTAATTGATTGACGTTTTTGCTTGTCAGTAATTTCTGGACATTTTTCTTCCAATGTTTAGAGTATAGAACAGTGCTTTGATATTTAAGGGATACTACCAGTTTGTATAAATTTGTTATCATTTTCTTTCTTAGGGTCAGCATGATCCATAATTGTTTATATATGTTTATATTGTTCTCATTCACTTCAGGGTTTTCTGTAAGCATTGTACACATTTCTCTAATTTGTCTCAAAACTATTGTATAGTTTTTAGGAGAGATTTAAAGCAGTTTCCATATTTCAAATTGATTGGTTCCTATGAGTGTATATATAGGTTCATAGGTAGGTACTAGGCTATCGGCCCAAGGGCCTACGTAAGCCTAGCCAGCAAGGTTCCATAGCTTACGCCATCCAAGAAAGTTATTTTCCTGTGCCACTGTCGAGCAGAGACACAGAAGTGATCCCCGGGGTGTATTTCCTATTTCCCATACACTCATCAAGATTTTTGTTGAAGAGTGCTAATGAAGAACTTTGCTTGACATAGATGGGTAGCTTGTTCCAGATTATAGGAAGTCTCTGGGACAGGAATCTATCCCTCCAGCATGTCCTGTTTATTGTGGTGACAAGGTTTAGGTCCCTAGAGCGTGTAGCTAGGAGGGATTGGGATTTCTTTAGGTGTAGCATGCCCAACAGCTCTGGGTTTGGCATAGCTTTATATGTTAGGCAGAGATCATCTCGGAGTAGGCGATATGCTATGGAGTAAAGCTGGAGTTTTTTGAGGTGGTCAGTGTAGGACATTTGTTTGAGGCCAGTAATCCTCTTTGTGAGGTACTTCTGTGGCCTTTCCAGCTGCTGCAGATGTTTTGTGAAGTACATTCCAAAAGGGGCATTGTACTCTATAATGGGTCTAATGAGTGATGAGTAGAGGGGAACAATGACCTCTTTTTCCTGGATGAGAACCCTTTTATGATGAGGTGTGCCATGTAGAAGGACTTCCTGACTACTGTGGTGATGTGACTATCAAAGGAGAGACTACTGTCCACCTGGGTCCCAAGGTCTCTTATCACGCATTCGGTGTTAAGTAGATTGCTGCCTATGTGGTAGTTCATGGGAACAGAGTTTTTACCAAAGGGGATGACACTGCACTTTTTGGCATTGAGCTTGAGGCCATGGCTCTGACACCAGGCATCTGTCTCAGTGAGGCCCTTCTGTAGGATGTCCACATCATATCACATATACATTTTCCATTAAGGAGGGGATAATTGCTTAGATTAGTCTTATAGTTTCATAGTTTCATAGTATAGTACTAGGCTATCTGCCCTGGGGCATTTGTAATTCTAGCCATAGTGATGTGGCTTTTGCCACCCCATGAAATGGTACAAAAATGTACAGAATAAATCTAGAATACTGTGCCTCTGTCTAGTAGTGACACAGTGAAGGTCCCCTTATATAATAGAATTAGTTTACTGTGCCCCTGTCTAGCAGTGACACAGATGTGACCCCTGGGGTAAACTTTCGATCTCCCATCCACTCATCAAGATTTCTCTTGAAGAGAGTCAGTGAGCGGCTCTGCCTAATGCGAACTGGGATCCTGTTCCAAAGCATAGGAAGCCTCTGGGTTATGAATCTATCCCTCCAGCATGTCCTATTCATACTTGTGCCGAGGTTTAAGTCTTTAGCTCTCGTGGTCCTGATGGATTTGGATTTTTTGAGGTGGAGCATGTCCATCAGATCCTGATTGGACATGGCCTTGTACGTCAGGCAGGGATCACCTCTGAGCAGGGGGTATGTTACTGAATAGAGCTGAAGTTTCTTTAGTCTGGCAGAATAAGACATATGTTGGAGACCCTTGATCCTTTTGGTGAGGTACTTTTGTGGTCTGTCCAGCTGTTGCAAGTGCCGGGTGAGGTACATACCAAATGGGGCATTGTACTCAATCATGGGTCTGATGAGAGAGGAATATAGGGGTACAATGACATCCTTGAATCTGGATGTGAAACCTTTCATGATGAGGTGTGCAAGGACGAATGTTTTTCTAACCACTTTGGCAACGTGGGTGTCAAATGAGAGGTCGCTGTCTACTTGGGTCCCTAGGTCTCTGATTACTTTTTCCATGCTCAGTGGGTTGCTGTCTATGTGATAATTTGTGGGTACTTTGTTTTTTCCAAAAGGGATGACTATACATGTTTTGGCAATTAGTTTAAGGCCGTGACTATGGCACCAGTTGTCCGTTTCAGTGAGACCTTTTTGTAGGATGTGTGTATCTGCTGGTGTATCGACTATGGTGCCTAGTTTGCAGTCATCTGCGAACTTTGTCAGCCACAGCCCTCCCATGTTTGCTTTAACATTTGAGAAATAAATGCCGAACAAGAGGGGTCCCAGGACAGATCCCTGTGGGACACCACTTGTGACTGGCTTTGAGTCTGCCATTGCTCCAGCGATTTTAACTTTATGGGTTCTGTCCTTTAGCCAGTTTGCAACCCATCTAGTGACATAAGGGTTTACTTTTAAGCTGTTTAGCTTATCTATGATGCCTGAGTGGGGTATTGTGTCGAAGGCCTTAGCCAAGTCCAGGTATGCTGTATGGACTGCTTTGTCCTCATCAATGGCTCTAGTGACTGTTTCGAAAAAGTCAACCAGGTTTAAAAGGCAGGATCTGCCATTTACAAAGCCGAACTGGGTGGGGTCAAGTGCCTGTAGGTCCCCTATGTCTCCGTTTATGAGTTCCATAATGATTCTTTCCATAGCTTAGCAGACCAGGTTAGTCAAGCTTATGGGGCGGTAGTTTCCAGGGTCTGTAGAGGCACCCTCCTTGTGGAGTGGGACCACTGTTGCTGTACGCCAGTGTTCTGGTACATATCCCGAAGTAAGGCTAAGGTTAAATAGCATTTTTATGTGTGGGTTTAGCTCCTCTTGGAGTTCACATAACATGCACCCTGGGATACCGTCAGGTCCCATTGATGCTGTGTTTTTTGCTTTGTTTAGGGCGGTTCTCACTTGAACATCTGAGATGACAGGGAGATTACATTCAGCTGGGATAAGTATTTCTTCTTTTGGGGGTGAAGGAGGCGATCTAAGATTAGGGTTTAAATTAATTGGTTGTAGGATTTTGAATGAGTCTGTTAAGTGATTCTATTATTTTATACAAGATTATTCTCTTATTTTTAAGAAACTTACACATAACATTTTAAGACTCTTCTTATTAAGGAAATGAAGGGCTTTGGGATTAAATTTGCATTGTTGATATACTTGTACCATATTTTAATCCAGGTAGGGCTCCATTCTTTGCTATTTGGGTATATTCAGAGATTGCAATAATGCTATTGGAACTAACTATGTCATAATACATCTTAAAATCTGGCAGTCCCAGTCCAGCATTTTCTTTGGGATATATTAATTTCTTATAACTTATTCTAATTGATTTGGCATGCCAAATAAACTTTGACAGGCGTGTATTTAGTCTCTTAAAGAATTATTATGTATTATTATATTCGAAGCATTGAACTAAAATAGTAACCTTGGCAGGATATTCATTTTAATGATGGCCACCTTTGATAACAAGAGGAATTTTAATTTGTTCTACCTTATGGTATCCTGCTCGATATTTGTCCACAGTTTGATCGAATTATTTTGGTAGAACAATATAGGATCCTGTTGAAAAAACAAGCCCGGGTACTTTAATGAGTAGATTTTTCAGTAATTGGGAATTCTGCGGTGGTGCAGCGGTAGCGTTGTTGCCTCTCAGTAAGAGGTTATCCTGTTCAATTCTCGGCTGGAGTGCCTTCTGTGTGGAGTCTGCATGTCCTCCCCGCTGTCGAGTGGCCTCTGAAAGACATGCATGAATGGGCGTGCCTTTGCTGAAGGTTGGGCATCGGGCTGGCAACTCGGCACCATAAAAATCTACTGCCAATCATTAGCAGACCGGAGTTCCGCTGTGGCGACACCTAACCAGGAAAAGCCAAAAAAGCAAACAATATTTAGTTAGATGCTTTGTTTGGTTTATAGGGAAAATTGAGGATTTCTCAGGATTCAGTTTATAGTCAGAAAATTTTGAAAATAATAATAAAACTCTAATATATTCTTTAAATCTGTGTTGGGAAGTATAAAATACAGATTTAGGGCATCTGCAAAAGCCATTAATGTAATTTTGTTATTATATAATTCTGGGATGCTATTATAAGTTTTTTTGTATTATAAATAAGAATAGAGGTTCTATGTATAAATTAAATAAGTATAAAGTTATTATTTGTTATTATACAAATAACAAATATTTGTTATTATATAATTCTGGGATGCTATTATAAGTTTTTTTGTATTATAAATAAGAATAGAGGTTCTATGTATAAATTAAATAAGTATAAAGGCAAAGGACATCCTCAAATAGCTCCATTCATAATTTTTATGGATGAGCAGTTTATCTTATTTATATATAATGTTGTGTGAGCATCTTTATAAAGAATTTTGACTATTTTTATGAAATTTTGAAGTATTCCAAAATGTGGCATAACCGAGAATAAGAAACTTAAATTAAGCCTGTCCAAAGCTTTAAGTGCATCAATTGCAAGTGTATATACTGAGTTATTAAGTTGTTTAGTAGTATCATAGTATCTAGTGTTAGTATATTATCCCAAATTTGTCTCTTTTGTATAAAACCTGACTGACATGGTGACACTATCTTTGATATTATATTTTTAAATCTATTTGCCAATATTGCCACCAGTGTTTTGATATCCAGATTAATCAAGGTAATTGGCCTATAATTCCATGGGTTTTTATTAGCAGAATTCTCCTTAGTTATGAAAATTGTCTTGGGGTTATTTAGGTATAAGTCTGTGATACCATTATGTTTTATTTAATTGTATAGGTATAAAATAATTTTTGATATTTTCTGTCCACAGGTTTTATAAAAATCTGGAGTATGACAGTCTGGACTTGGAGCTTTATTTGTTTTATTATTATTTATTGCTATTAAGATTTTTTTGTATGAATGGTGCCGGGAGAAGATCTTGTTGACTTTGTATTAATTTTGGGAAGTCTATTTGTTTTAAAAACTATTCTCCTTCATGATGTCTTACTGTAAGATTTTGTGAGCCATACAATTCGGAATATATGCCTTCAATGATTTTTATAATTTCTTCATTTGTGTGGTAGGATTTCCCTTGATATGTTGACTCAGTTATAAGGGAAGCAGTTTTATTTATATTTGCCAATCTCGCTAACATTTTTGAAGGACTTTGTGCTCATTCCAAGTATTTGGCTAATGTTCTCATATCTTTAAATGAGTATTGTTCTGCATACAATAGATAACGTTCTTTTTGGAGATTGTTTAACTGACTTTCCAAGTCTGGATTAAAATTTTCTTCTAAATTATTAATTTTCTATTTTATTTGGGTTACCTTTATTTTATCTAGCTTCTTGTAATATGATTTTTTTTTATCAGAATTCCTCTCATCTGAGCTTTACATACTGCCCATTGGAAATTATGAGGAATTTGGGTGTTGGATATATTATTCTCTAGTTTGTCTAGTATGCTTTTTTTTCTTGCATAATGTCCTCCTTCAGAAGTAGTCTTGGATTCAGAGTCCAGTTATAAACTCCTTTTTAAAGTTGGAATCACTGGTTCAAGATAGTTTTAATGTAATTTTAGAAAAATCTGAGAAAATGCTGGACTCTGTGTATTGATTTATGTCAGCTCTTAAAAATATTTTTGAAATTAGAAATAAATTTAATCTAGCCCATGATTTGTAACATTGGGAATAATATGTAAACATTTACATTGATGTGTTATTGTTTTAAAAGTTATAAGTATCAACTAAGTTAAAATATTTTATTAAAACTTGAATAGCTGTAGAAGCTTGAGTCTTATAAGGTTTACTTCTACTTGTTTGATCTTTCATGAGATCTGCTACAGAGTTCCAATCTCCCCCTATTATATGATAACAATTATATATAATAGTAGTTATTATCGAGACATGGCTAAAACTACACATTAAAGATGAGGAAAATACTTACTAGTGATTAGAATGTTATTAGACAAGATAGACTGAACAATCGTGGTGGAGGCATTGCAATCATGTATAAAAATTTCTTCAAAATTGAAAAAATTAATCTGTATTCCCCCAGATCTATCAGAAGCAGAAATTCTAACCAATCAGTCTGAAGGAAATCTACATAAAAATATCATAATTATTGTCTCCTACCCACCAGGAAATAATCTACCCAAGCAAAACAAAGACTCTTTGTACCAAAGGCAAGCATCCACTCTGGTGGACCCCAGCCATAAACAAACTCTACAACAAAAGGAGGAAGCTACTACAAGATAGAGCAAAATCCTTAAAAGGTAAGACACCCTTGATCACTATAAGTAAAAAACTAAGAGCTCTCATAAAATCATCCAAAGCAAATTTTGAGAGAAAAATAGCTAAAGACTCAAAAGACAATCATAAGGCCTTCTTTAGCTATGTTAGAAACCTGGGAGGAAACTCCCAGATATGCTCAGAACTAGTTCATAATGATGTGAAGATTACTGATCCTACAGACATTGCCAACATACTGGCTGACAGGTTCAGTGCAAACTTCTCCCCTCCCCCAAAGGAGAGATATCTATACCAAGCGATTGCAGCCCCGCAAACATCTCCAACGACCAAGTGAGAACTGCTCTCTCCAAAGCAAATAACACAGCATCCATGGGACCTGATGGTGTCCCCGGCTGTGTGCTCCACGAACTCAACGAGGAATTAAACCCACAGCTAGGACAGCTGTTTAATCATAGTCTTACCTCTGGATATGTACCCAGGAGTGGCGCACTGCAACTGTGGTCCCACTTCACAAAGGCGGTGCCTCCACCGACCCTGGAAATTACCGTCCCATTAGCTTGACAAGCCTTATCTGCAAAGCCATGGAGAGGATCATAATGGACCTCATAAATAAAGACATAGGGAATTTGCAGACTTTGGATCCATCCCAGTTTGGCTTTGTCAAAGGCAGATCATGCCTTCTAAACTTGGTTGACTTTTTCGAAACAGTCACCAAAGCCATTGATGAGGGAAAGGCAGTCCATACAGCCTACCTCGATCTGGCTAAGGCCTTTGATACAATACCCCACTCGGGTATCATTGAAAAACTCATCAGCTTAAATGTTAACCCATACATCACAAGATGGGATGCAAACTGGCTGAGTGACAGAACCCACAGGGTCAGAGTTGCTGGCACCATGTCAGACTCAAAGCCTGTCACAAGTGGTGTACCACAGGGCTCAGTCCTGGGCCCACTCTTGTTTGGCATCTACTTTTCCAAGTACAAGCAAACACAGGAGGGTTATGGCTGACAAAGTTTGCAGATGACTGCAAACTGGGCGCCATAGTAGAAAACACATCTGACACAGATATCCTTCAGAAGGGTCTCACAGAAACGTATAACTGGTGCCAGAGCCATGGCCTAAAGTTAAATGCCAAAAAATGCATAGTCATACCCTTCGGGAAAACAAGGTTACCCCTAGCTACCAAATAGGTGGCAATCCACTGAGTACAGAAGAAGTTATCAGGGACCTGGGGACCCAGGTTGATAGTAGTCTGTCATTCGACACCCATGTAGCTAAAGTAGTTAGGAAGACCTTCTACATTGCCCACCTTATCATGAAGGGATTCTCATCTAGATCAAGGGAGGTCATAGTCTCCCTATACTCATCACTCATCAGACCAATGATTGAATACAATGCCCCATTCGGAATGTATCTGACCCGACACTTGCAGCAGCTGGAGAGGCCACAAAGTTCCTCACCAAAAGGATAACGGGTGTGAAAAATCTGTCGTATGCTGCCGGACTGAAAGAGCTACAGCTCTATTCAGTCGCCACCGCTTGCTCAGAGGTGACCTTTGCCTAACATACAAGGCCATGTCAAACCCAGATTTGATGAATATGCTTCACCTCAAAAATCTAGATCCGTCAGAGCCACAAGGGCGCTAGACTTAAACCTCGACACGGCTATTAATAGGACGTGCTGGAGGGATAGATTCATCACCCAAAGACTCCCTATGCTGTGGAATAAAATCCCGGTATATGTGAGGCAGAGCACCTCGCTGGCCTTGTTCAAGAGAAATCTTGACCAATGGATGGGAGATCGCAGATATACCCCAGGGATTACCTCAGTGTCACTGCTCAACAGAGGCACAGCAAAATAATGGGTATAGTTCCCCATACTAAAGGGGTGGCTTAAGCCACAAAAGTATGGGCTAGGCTTGTAAATGCCCTCGGGCAGATAGCCTAGTATGAACCTATGAACCTATGAACCTATTGAAAGTTTCTTAAACTGGACATCCTCTACTTTCAACCAAGAAACTATAGTGCTAGTTGATTTCAACTTGGACTGGCTACCCTGCTCATCTGACAACCCCTCCAGTTTTATCAATCTATTCAATTTCATTCAAACTATCAACTTCCCTACTAGAATGGATAAACACACAAAGAAAGAATTTATTATAGACTGGATACTAACCAATGAGCCAGACTTTGCCCACCAGGCTGGGTGCCTTTCTGATTCGATCAGTGATCACTCCCCTACTTTTCTACTAAGGAAATGCATTCACACCCTCTGTAATGTCATTTTCAAACACATATACAACAAAAGAAATTTTGCCTACCATCTTAAATTCCCTACTTAAAAACTGCAACTGGTCACCTCTAAAATCACTCCACCTAGAGCAAGCTGTACAATATTTTAATTATACCTTGCTCAACATCCTTAATAACCTCACTCCAATAAGAAAAATATGCTCCAAAGCCAAAAACCTACCTTGGATAACCAAAGATGCTAAATCTCTCATTAAACAAAGGGATAGAACCTGGACTGCTTATCAAACCTCCAAAACCTCATAAAACCTCACCTCTAACAAACAACTAAGAAACCTAAGAAGTAAATATTACCTGACAAAAAATCTTATTTTCTAGCCTGTCAGCAAAAACACATAAATAACCCACAAGCATTTTGGCAAAACATTAACTACCTCCTCAACACTGGCAAAACCTCTACCCCTGTATCATCTACAACAAATAGAACAGAATGCTTAGAATCCCAGTTTAACTCTCATTTCATCACAACTATAACCTCACTTTTAAGCAACAATAAATCTAACCAACCCCTTACAGTGCCTACCTCCACTAACTCTAAACCCAACTATTTCTCTTTTAAACCCATAGAAACCTCTTATATAAAAAAATCTCCTATCAAAACTAAAACATACCTGTCTAACAGCTGATCAACTGCCTAATGACTTCTTAAAAACTGCTGCAAGCTACATCATCTATCCCATATCTATTCTAATCAATCAAGCCATCACAGAACAATATGCCCTTATGCTATGGAAAATATCCCATATCATCCCCCTCCACAAGGGAGGCCCATCTAAAGATCTCTCTAATTATCGGCCCATTGCCATTCTCTCACCCCTAGCCAAAATCTTAGAGAAATGTATCCATAAGCAGCTCCTAGACCACCTCACTACAAATAACCTCTTATCTAGTTCACAGCAAGGTTCCGTCCAAAACACAGTACCTTCACAGCCCTCATAAGTTTCACTAACTACATCAACCTCCTCAAAAACAATGGACAAGTAGTCTCTACAATATTCCTTGACATGTCCAAAGCTTTTGATACAGTATCCCACCAACTACTACTCAACACTCTAGCCTCCTTCAGCCTCAACTCTCCAGGTCTCAATTGCTTTTTTTTTTTTTGCTGCCTTACTAACTTACAACAGGCAACTAAAAGGGATAATAAACTCTCCACACCACTCCCAGTTTCCATTGGGGATCCATTCTTGGCCCTCTCCTTTTTATTATATTCACAAATAGTCTAAACACTGCCACTAAAGCTGTTTCTATCATTCAATATGCTGATGACACTTCCCTTATTTGCTCTGCTCCCACATACCAAGAACTCCAAGATAAACTGCAAAAGTCATTTCTTAATATTGAAAATTACCTAAATGAACTTCAACTCATCTTAAATCCAAGCAAAATAAAATTAATGATCTTCTCCAAAAGGAAATCCAAAGCAAAACCACCTCCTCTCTCCATTTACTGCTCTAATGGCACTATAATAGAACCAGTTAACCAAAAAAATACTTGGTATCACAATAGACAATAACCTAACATTCAACAAGCATACTTACAATTAAGAAAGTTCACATCAAACTTGCTGCTCTATATAGGGCCAAACCTTACCTTACACAAAATGCCAGACTAGCCACAGCCAGATCCCACCTCCTATCTAATCTCCTCTACTGTTCTCAACTTTTCACTAACCTGTGCATGTCTGATTTACATTTACTTGATTCCTGCTATAACAAAATAGCAAAATGTTAATGCTAATATACCCAACAGGACCCATCATTGCTTTGCTCTTCAAAAACTGCACTGGCTTAAATTTCCCAATCTGTTACTCACTTAGCTCACCACTGACCACTCTATTATCCACAGACCCTGAAACCTGCCCTGCAGTCTACAACCTAGTGCAACTAAATATCAACCCCAGGACCCTTAGAGCATCTAGTAATCTTATATTTAGGGTAACTAAGTCCCATAATTGCTTTGGTGACTCTCTCTTCTCCTTCAAAGTAGTCAAACAGTGGAACCTATTACCCCAGAATATACTAGAAAATACAGCTAGACATAGCTTCAAACAGCTCCCAAAGGAAAACTTTACTCAACAATGGCTATGCTAATGTAATACTCCTGGTTAATTTATTTACTTTTATTTATATATTTATTGCATTTGATTACTGGGGTAGTCCACTGGGCCAGAAGAACCCATTTTCAGTGGAGGCCCGGGGAGAAAAGTTCCACATTTAACACATACAGACAAGAAATATGTTACAATGATACAGGATATATATAATACAACAGTAGCGAATACAACAACATTATGATTGCATACACTAAATTATTCACAGAGGTAAAATTGGAGATGAACATTATGATTATTTACAATGAATTAGTAACAGAAAGTGGACTGGAGACAAACAGTTAGGAAATAACATATAGTCATGGATTGAAACTATGAAATAAAGGTAAATTAAGTACTGAGTAAGATATGTAGCAGAGAAGAATGAAAAACACTGTGGGTAACGTAGGTGTACTGCAAGCTCAAAGTGAGAGGAAAAATGAGTTGGGGTGGTTGAGAGAAAGGGAGATTAGAGTGGTTATAGAAAGAAGAGGAGAAAGATAGTGAGAGGGTCAAGTTATGTGGTTCTTAGTAGAGGGGCAAGTGCATAACCACTGTGAGGCGAGGTGAAGTTTAAGGGATTTTTTAAAGCTAGAGGCATTAGACATGGCTCTGAGTGGAGGGGGAGATCATTCCATAGTTTAGAAGCAATAACAGAGTAAAGAATTTGGCCAGCAGAGAGCTTAGGTTTGTTGATATTTAACAGCATTTTGTTCTCTGACCTGAGGTGACGATTAGGATGGTAGATAGTCAGTATACTAGTGAAAGATGGGCAGGCTGCTGGGAGGTAAATAAGTTTATGGGCAATAGTAAGTTGTAGGTATATTAGGTGATGGAGTTCAAGCCAGTCTAGTTGCTGCAGTGTGGTGCAGTGGCGGGTGGAGAATTTGGCATTTATAGCAAATTTGGCAATTTTATTGTAACATGAGTTGAGTTTGGTTTTTAGAGAGGACTGTATATTGTTGAGGATGGGGGCACGATATAAGAGAGTTGGAAGCAAAATGATGAGGCAAGAGCCTTTTTGCAGGGGAATTAAGAACATAATTGTGTCTATAAAGGGATCCTAGTTTTTGATGTTTTTTTCTGTTATTATTGTGGATATTAAGGTCAAAGGGAAGGCTGTCATCAATGATGACACCTAGCAGTTTTGTATTGGGAACAACTTCAATGATAGTGCTATTTTGGGAATGGAAAGAGAGTTCAGATCTATTGACTTGGCTACATTTACTTGGGATAAATATTAAGAGTTTGGTTTTATTAGGGTTAAGGGCGAGATGGTTCTGTGACTTCCAGGATTTGGTTGAAGTGAAAGCTTCTTGGGTATGTTGTTGCAGTAGAGATGCAGATTTAGAAGATCAGATAATAGTAGAATCATCTGCATACTGAATTATGGAGCAGTGGGGGAGAGAGATGTGGAAGTCATTGATGAATATACTGAAAAGAAGGGGACCCAGTATAGACCCCTGGGGTACTCCAATATTTTTGTTGATAAAAGGGGAGAAGCATTGCTGCCAAATAGTAGACTGTTTCCTATTGGTGAGATAGTCAGTAAACCATTGAAGTGTGGGGGGAGAGATGCTCAGTTTGGATAGTTTGTTAAGCAGAAGGGGGTGGGAGACTGTCAAATGCTTTTCACACATCAAGAAAGAGTAAGTAGATGGAGGATCCAGACTCTCGAGCTCTATTAACTGTGTCCAGGAAGGAGATAAGGGCAGTGTTAGTTCTATGTCCTGGTCTAAAGCCATACTGGGTGGGGGGAAAGCAGATGTTGTGTCATCCGGTGATTAAGTAGATGAGTTTGAATGCACTTTTCGAGTATTTTTGAGATGGGTTAGAGAATGGCAATAAGCCGGAAATATGAGATGCCAGAGTTATTGCCTCCTTTATGGAGTGGAAGGACATATGCTTTTTTCCAGATATCTGGCATGCAAGATTCCTGAATGGATCTGTTGATGAGGATACTGATGGGGTATGCTACGGTGGAGGCTGATAGTTGTAAGAATTCAGCAGGTAGGTTGTCAGGGGTGTTGGTGCAAGGTTTCAGTTTGTGAAGAAGTTTTTTTATAGTTGAGGTAGGTATAGGGGAGAAAGAGAAAGTGGGTATTGAAGTAGATGAGGTTTGTGGTATAGTAGTGTAAGGTAGGTTTGTGTTTAAAGGTGGGATGGTGGAAATAAGTTTAGTAATAGTTTCTATGAAATAGGAGTTAAAGAGTGAGGCTAAATCTGGAGAGGTTATTTCAAGGTTTGGGGATGGATTGTGATTAGTTCTAGGATGGAGTAGGGAGTTGATTGCTCCCCAAAATTTCTTGGGGTTGTGATTATGTTGGTTTTGTAGAGTTTAGAATTATTCTTTTTGTTTTTGATTTCTAACCATTTGGCCTGGCTGAGAAGTTGTTTGTAAAGTGTGAGGTTGGAGGCAGTCTTGTTCTTTTGCCAGGTTTTCCCGGCTTTGTCCCTAGAGGACATAATTTGCTTAGTGGACTTAGTTAGCCATCTAGCATGATTACTCTTGACTCTTTTTAGCCGTAGAGGGGCAAGAGTATTAAGGATCCTAAGAAATTTTGAGCTGAAGATTTCTACAGCTTCATTAAGAGGGAGAGATTTTAATGGAGTCCAGTTAGTGTTGTGCAATATGTCATTAAAGGTGGAAGGGGAGAAGTGGGCTAGATCTCGAGTGTATCTATATTGGTGTATGTTTGGTAGTGTCAAGGGTTTCCGTATTGTGAATGCTGGTGAGTGGTCACTTATACTATCTGGTACTATCTGGGAGTGTACCAGAGTTAGGGAAGGTTTTAGGGTTAGAGACTATGATCCAATCCAGAATTGAACCTTTGCTATTTCTTTTATCAGGCCTAGTAATATCAGAGATAAGCAGAATATAGTTATGAAGATTGATGCCTATGGAGGGGTTACTATTGGAGATTTCTGACCAGTTAATGTTGACATCACCTAGGATGATTGTTTCATTTTTTTATATTGTTTGAGGACCAGGAAAAGATATCCTCAAGAATTTGAATATTGTTGCCTGGGGGAATATATATATATATGACTATAATGCAGAGGGTTTTTTTTTGGTTGTTTAGTTTTAGGAGGGAAATTAGTAGCTCTGCAGTGGAGAAGGTAGATATAGGCTTGGAGTAAGGAATCACTGTGAAGGTGCTGGGATATAATAGGGCAATGCCTCCTCCTTTTTTACGGTGTGTATCTGTTCTTTGACAGGAATAGTTTGGGGGAAGAAATTCTGTATCCTTTATATCTGGTTTTAGCCAGGTCTCGGTAATGGCTGGTTTATAGTGACTTAGCCATGCATGTAGATGGGGGATTTTGTTTCTTATACTTTGAGTATTAATTACTTTTACTGCGGTGGTGGTGCTGCGGTAGTGTTGTCGCCTCATAGCAAGACGTTGTCCCATTCGATTCTCAGCTAGAGCGTCTTCTGTGTGGAGGCATACATGAATGGGGCGTGCCTTCGTTGAAGGTTGTGCATCAGGGCTGGTAACCCGGTACGTAAAAATCCACTACCAATCATTAGTGGACCGGAGTTCCACTGTGGCGAACCCTAACCGGGAAAAGCCGAAAGACACAAACAAATACTTTGAGTATTAATGGCGGTGAAATATAGAGATTTTTTTTTTGAGGTTAGGGGCTTGTTGAAATGATTGCGAAGGACCAGGGTTAGGGTGAATATCACCACTCTGAAGTAGGCTAGGACTGAATGGTTGAGATTTTGGATGGAGAATCTTTTTAAGGTCACAAACATGAGTTTGAATTAGGTTAATAGGAATAGTATTTTGTGCAGAGAGGATTATCAGTTTTGTTTCTAAAATTGAATCAGTGGCATACAGACTAGACCAGATTGCTGAGTAGCTGGAGAGGGTAGTAAAGTATGTAGATGTTGATAATGTGGCTTTGTGGGGTATACAAGCTGGATGAGGAGAAAAGAGGTTCAGGAGGAGGGAGAAGGAAATGGCAAGTATTAGGAGAACAATTTTGTACATGCTGGACATTGTGTAGGGAGTAGATTATAATAGGTCAGTATGTGAGGTGAGGATAGTAGGTTTAGTAGAATTGGTGTAGAAATCCAGCAAGGGCAGTAGTATAGAGGTGATAATACTTATATAAGGGTAAGGTGGTTGGAGTAAAGTTAGGTAAATGAAGGTAAAACAGAGTGTGAAGAGATGTGGGTATAAGAGATGGGGTTATATGTAATGAGTATATAGAGGGAAGGAGGTGCTAATTCTTTGGGAAGCTAAAAAAAAGAAAAAAAGGGTTGGGCTGATTGGTGATAGGATGAGTGTAAGTGGTTGCAGGGGTGTGGTTTGGAAGGAGGAAGGTGGGAGGGGTAAGGATAGGTATAAATGTAATTGTACTGAGGGTGGGTGGGAATGTGAGCAGGGTAGGGGAGCGGAGTGAGCCTGAGCGGAGCGAGCGCAAACGGAACGGGTCCCGCCCAGCCAAGACAGGCAAGAATGCTACAATCAGGAACAGCACTTGCCTTATTCTAGCAAGGCAACTGATTATCACACAATAGCAGGAGATGCTACTCATAAATTGGGGGCTCAGTAAATGACTCCAAACAGTCATAAAAATACACTCCAGCAGGAGCAGGGCTGTTATCAGCATACAAGAGTGAGAAATGCAACTTTGTATATATTATGTCACTTCTGAACACTTTGTATCAGTTTTCCCGGTTTACTTTAACTTCATTTGGGTTACATGAAGTCAGACTCAGTATTTGCAATGGAATATTGCCATCTAGTTGCTATATTAGGAAAAACACCTGGGCTGACCTAAATGTGAAAAACAATAGTAGCCTATCATAAGGGATGGTCCGAGCTAGTGTACAAGCCAGGGTTATACATAAATTAAAGTATTCATGCAAAACTAATCAGAGATAACTGTAGTTTATCACCTACACTTTGATGCCTAGAGATAGGTCTTCTTTTCTGGGTTGGAGGGAGTGTATCCACACAACGCTGTCTTTGGACACTGGGTTTCTGTACTGAGAGCAGGGCAGCCCATATTATTATCAGTGGAAACCAAAATTTTGATGCCTAGAGATAGGTCTTCTTTTCTGGGTTGGAGGGAGGGTATCCACACAACTCAGTCCTTGGACACTGAGTTTCGGTACTGAGAGCAGAGTATCCCGTATTATTATAAGTGGAAACCAAATGGCAAGTACATAATGTAGGGACTGAGAGGGCATCATGGCAGGGGAGAAGATATTTAAAAAAAAATGAAAAAAAAAAAAACAAAAAGTTTCTTATGCCATCTGTCAGAAAAATATGTATCAGTGTATGTATTAGTAATATACTTAGTTCATTTAAGGCTTGAAAAGGGTTAACACATTTATTCTATTTCACACTGCATAAAATCTGTACAAATTGCAGAAGCTTTCTAACCTTCTATTGTCATGAAATATGCGCAGCTATAATCTTTGCTTATGCTTTGGAAATTTACAGGGAAGCAGATAATTTCTGCTTGTGTCAGGAAAATAATGAATAGATGTATAACTTGTATTAATGTTATGAGACTTAGACAAGGACTTCCGCTTGTGCTGTGAGAAAATTCACAGCTGCAGAAGCTATAGATAATCAAAACAAAGACTGCTTGAAAATATGAACTGCAATCAGCATTTGCTTGTGCCTAAGCTAGAAAAGCACCTTGAAATGTAACACATGTATTAGAACTACACAATAGAAGCTTGTAACGGGCTAGAGCCCACCAAGTCCAGGTTGTTTTTCTCAAAATGTTTTTCATAAATCCAGTCATGTCAGCAGAAAATCTGAGTAACATCTGCTGTAGAACAATACTGAAAGTTGTGTTTGATTACGTCAACTATAGAAGGCAATGTCTTGTAGAACAGTATAAGAATAGCATACTTCCTGTTAGTAGTTAGGCAAAATCCTGTATTTGCATGTTTTTGTCTCCATGCAGCAAGTTATTAAGTGTGCCTTATCTGAACCTTACATGTATTGGTCTTTGAAGTATTTTCCTTTGACAGATTTGTCCTTCGGACCGGAAACCCTCACTTTGCCTCGGATCAGACAGGCCAGGTGGCTTGAAACCGTACAGGGAAGAAACCACGTCGGTTCTTCTTATTTGAAAACCCCTCCGACTGAATTGTCTTATAAAAGAGGCCAGCCACTTTCTGATCTGCGACTGAAGGATGGGTTTTTCACAAACCAGGTGATCAATCACGAAGGCTCAGGTAAGGTGAATCTACCTTTTTTCTGTTTTAGATCAGGGACTAGATTTGTATTGTTTTTGTCAGGGCTGTATTTTTACAAGTCAGTGACAGAAAAGATTACTGTCTTGTCATAGATCAGGGAAACAGAGTAGGTAGGCAGTCATTCTGAAGAGACTATAACAAAATCCGTGGTACCACATTAAAAATAAGGAGTTACGTAACGATTAAAAAGGGTAGAACAAAATGGGTAATAATTGCACAAAAAGACCCCAAAATCCACTGTTAACCAAAGACGCAAAATACATGCAGTCACAGCATGCTGATAATATTAAATACTACTCAAAGTGGGTTAATAAGCATGAATTTGATGGTAAATTAGAAAAATCCTCGCTTATCAAACTTGTCAAACAGCTTAAAACCGATTCCAAAAGTCAGGTGAAAAAGCAGCGCCAATTAGGAATTCCTCAGGCACACAGGTGGATTGAGGAAGTAAACTGTAGGGAACAAAAGAACAATAATTCAAAAGCAATGTTTTTAGATAAGGAGGACAATAACTTAGTAATAGCATCTGCCCCTCCGCCCCCCCTTACCAGAATATGAAGCAAGTGAACAAGTTAGTCCACCCCCGCGATATCCTGCTGCCACTGTAAATGGAGACACTACAAAAGCAAAACCGTTTATTAGAGATCCCATCAAGACCAGGTCCAGAACACATTCTTTAAATGAGTATTGTTCTGCATACAATAGATAAAGTTCTTTTTGGAGATTGTTTAACTGACTTTCCAAGTCTGGATTAAAATTTTCTTCTAAATTATTAATTTTCTATTTTATTTGGGTTACCTTTATTTTATCTAGCTTCTTGTAATATGATTTTTTTTTTATCAGAATTCCTCTCATCTGAGCTTTACATACTGCCCATTGGAAATTATGGGGAATTTGGGTGTTGGATATATTATTCTCTAGTTTGTCTAGTATGCTTTTTTTTCTTGCATAATGTCCTCCTTCGGAAGTAGTCTTGGATTCAGAGTCCAGTTATAAACTCCTTTTTAAAGTTGGAATCACTGGTTCAAGATAGTTTTAATGTAATTTTAGAAAAATCTGAGAAAACGCTGGACTCTGTGTATTGATTTATGTCAGCTCTTAAAAATATTTTTGAAATTAGAAATAAATTTAATCTAGCCCATGATTTGTAACATTGGGAATAATATGTAAACATTTACATTGATGTGTTATTGTTTTAAAAGTTATAAGTATCAACTAAGTTAAAATATTTTATTAAAACTTGAATAGCTGTAGAAGCTTGAGTCTTATAAGGTTTACTTCTACTTGTTTGATCTTTCATGAGATCTGCTACAGAGTTCCAATCTCCCCCTATTATATGATAACAATTATATATAATAGTAGTTATTATCGAGACATGGCTAAAACTACACATTAAAGATGAGGAAAATACTTACTAGTGATTAGAATGTTATTAGACAAGATAGACTGAACAATCGTGGTGGAGGCATTGCAATCATGTATAAAAATTTCTTCAAAATTGAAAAAATTAATCTGTATTCCCCCAGATCTATCAGAAGCAGAAATTCTAACCAATCAGTCTGAAGGAAATCTACATAAAAATATCATAATTATTGTCTCCTACCCACCAGGAAATAATCTACCTACTATTGAAAGTTTCTTAAACTGGACATCCTCTACTTTCAACCAAGAAACTATAGTGCTAGTTGATTTCAACTTGGACTGGCTACCCTGCTCATCTGACAACCCCTCCAGTTTTATCAATCTATTCAATTTCATTCAAACTATCAACTTCCCTACTAGAATGGATAAACACACAAAGAAAGAATTTATTATAGACTGGATACTAACCAATGAGCCAGACTTTGCCCACCAGGCTGGGTGCCTTTCTGATTCGATCAGTGATCACTCCCCTACTTTTCTACTAAGGAAATGCATTCACACCCTCTGTAATGTCATTTTCAAACACATATACAACAAAAGAAATTTTGCCTACCATCTTAAATTCCCTACTTAAAAACTGCAACTGGTCACCTCTAAAATCACTCCACCTAGAGCAAGCTGTACAATATTTTAATTATACCTTGCTCAACATCCTTAATAACCTCACTCCAATAAGAAAAATATGCTCCAAAGCCAAAACCTACCTTGGATAACCAAAGATGCTAAATCTCTCATTAAACAAAGGGATAGAACCTGGACTGCTTATCAAACCTCCAAAACCTCATAAAACCTCACCTCTAACAAACAACTAAGAAACCTAAGAAGTAAATATTACCTGACAAAAAATCTTATTTTCTAGCCTGTCAGCAAAAACACATAAATAACCCACAAGCATTTTGGCAAAACATTAACTACCTCCTCAACACTGGCAAAACCTCTACCCCTGTATCATCTACAACAAATAGAACAGAATGCTTAGAATCCCAGTTTAACTCTCATTTCATCACAACTATAACCTCACTTTTAAGCAACAATAAATCTAACCAACCCCTTACAGTGCCTACCTCCACTAACTCTAAACCCAACTATTTCTCTTTTAAACCCATAGAAACCTCTTATATAAAAAAATCTCCTATCAAAACTAAAACATACCTGTCTAACAGCTGATCAACTGCCTAATGACTTCTTAAAAACTGCTGCAAGCTAGCAAGCTACATCATCTATCCCATATCTATTCTAATCAATCAAGCCATCACAGAACAATATGCCCTTATGCTATGGAAAATATCCCATATCATCCCCCTCCACAAGGGAGGCCCATCTAAAGATCTCTCTAATTATCGGCCCATTGCCATTCTCTCACCCCTAGCCAAAATCTTAGAGAAATGTATCCATAAGCAGCTCCTAGACCACCTCACTACAAATAACCTCTTATCTAGTTCACAGCAAGGTTCCGTCCAAAACACAGTACCTTCACAGCCCTCATAAGTTTCACTAACTACATCAACCTCCTCAAAAACAATGGACAAGTAGTCTCTACAATATTCCTTGACATGTCCAAAGCTTTTGATACAGTATCCCACCAACTACTACTCAACACTCTAGCCTCCTTCAGCCTCAACTCTCCAGGTCTCAATTGTTTTTTTTTTTTTTTGCTGCCTTACTAACTTACAACAGGCAACTAAAAGGGATAATAAACTCTCCACACCACTCCCAGTTTCCATTGGGGATCCATTCTTGGCCCTCTCCTTTTTATTATATTCACAAATAGTCTAAACACTGCCACTAAAGCTGTTTCTATCATTCAATATGCTGATGACACTTCCCTTATTTGCTCTGCTCCCACATACCAAGAACTCCAAGATAAACTGCAAAAGTCATTTCTTAATATTGAAAATTACCTAAATGAACTTCAACTCATCTTAAATCCAAGCAAAATAAAATTAATGATCTTCTCCAAAAGGAAATCCAAAGCAAAACCACCTCCTCTCTCCATTTACTCCTCTAATGGCACTATAATAGAACCAGTTAACCAAAAAAATACTTGGTATCACAATAGACAATAACCTAACATTCAACAAGCATACTTACAATTAAGAAAGTTCACATCAAACTTGCTGCTCTATATAGGGCCAAACCTTACCTTACACAAAACGCCAGACTAGCCACAGCCAGATCCCACCTCCTATCTAATCTCCTCTACTGTTCTCAACTTTTCACTAACCTGTGCATGTCTGATTTACATTTACTTGATTCCTGCTATAACAAAATAGCAAAATGTTAATGCTAATATACCCAACAGGACCCATCATTGCTTTGCTCTTCAAAAACTGCACTGGCTTAAATTTCCCAATCTGTTACTCACTTAGCTCACCACTGACCACTCTATTATCCACAGACCCTGAAATCTGCCCTGCAGTCTACAACCTAGTGCAACTAAATATCAACCCCAGGACCCTTAGAGCATCTAGTAATCTTATATTTAGGGTAACTAAGTCCCATAATTGCTTTGGTGACTCTCTCTTCTCCTTCAAAGTAGTCAAACAGTGGAACCTATTACCCCAGAATATACTAGAAAATACAGCTAGACATAGCTTCAAACAGCTCCCAAAGGAAAACTTTACTCAACAATGGCTATGCTAATGTAATACTCCTGGTTAATTTATTTACTTTTATTTATATATTTATTGCATTTGATTACTGGGGTAGTCCACTGGGCCAGAAGAACCCATTTTCAGTGGAGGCCCGGGGAGAAAAGTTCCACATTTAACACATACAGACAAGAAATATGTTACAATGATACAGGATATATATAATACAACAGTAGCGAATACAACAACATTATGATTGCATACACTAAATTATTCACAGAGGTAAAATTGGAGATGAACATTATGATTATTTACAATGAATTAGTAACAGAAAGTGGACTGGAGACAAACAGTGAGGAAATAACATATAGTCATGGATTGAAACTATGAAATAAAGGTAAATTAAGTACTGAGTAAGATATGTAGCAGAGAAGAATGAAAAACACTGTGGGTAACGTAGGTGTACTGCAAGCTCAAAGTGAGAGGAAAAATGAGTTGGGGTGGTTGAGAGAAAGGGAGATTAGAGTGGTTATAGAAAGAAGAGGAGAAAGATAGTGAGAGGGTCAAGTTATGTGGTTCTTAGTAGAGGGGCAAGTGCATAACCACTGTGAGGCGAGGTGAAGTTTAAGGGATTTTTTAAAGCTAGAGGCATTAGACATGGCTCTGAGTGGAGTGGGAGATCATTCCATAGTTTAGAAGCAATAACAGAGTAAATAATTTGGCCAGCAGAGAGCTTAGGTTTGTTGATATTTAACAGCATTTTGTTTTCTGACCTGAGGTGACGATTAGGATGGTAGATAGTCAGTATACTAGTGAAAGATGGGCAGGCTGCTGGGAGGAAAATAAGTTTATGGGCAATAGTAAGTTGTAGGTATATTAGGTGATGGAGTTCAAGCCAGTCTAGTTGCTGCAGTGTGGTGCAGTGGCGGGTGGAGAATTTGGCATTTATAGCAAATTTGGCAATTTTATTGTAACATGAGTTGAGTTTGGTTTTTAGAGAGGACTGGATATTGTTGAGGATGGGGGCACGATATAAGAGAGTTGGAAGCAAAATGATGAGGCAAGAGCCTTTTTGCAGGGGAATTAAGAACATAATTGTGTCTATAAAGGGATCCTAGTTTTTGATGTTTTTTTCTGTTATTATTGTGGATATGAAGGTCAAAGGTAAGGCTGTCATCAATGATGACACCTAGCAGTTTTGTATTGGGAACAACTTCAATGATAGTGCTATTTTGGGAATGGAAAGAGAGTTCAGATCTATTGACTGGGCTACATTTACTTGGGATAAATATTAAGAGTTTGGTTTTATTAGGGTTAAGGGCGAGATGGTTCTGTGACTTCCAGGATTTGGTTGAAGTGAAAGCTTCTTGGGTATGTTGTTGCAGTAGAGATGCAGATTTAGAAGATCAGATAATAGTAGAATCATCTGCATACTGAATTAAGGAGCAGTGGGGGAGAGAGATGTGGAAGTCATTGATGAATATACTGAAAAGAAGGGGACCCAGTATAGACCCCTGGGGTACTCCAATATTTTTGTTGATAAAATGGTGAGATAGTCAGTAAACCATTGAAGTGTGGGGGGAGAGATGCTCAGTTTGGATAGTTTGTTAAGCAGAAGGGGGTGGGAGACTGTCAAATGCTTTTCACACATCAAGAAAGAGTAAGTAGATGGAGGATCCAGACTCTCGAGCTCTATTAACTGTGTCCAGGAAGGAGATAAGGGCAGTGTTAGTTCTATGTCCTGGTCTAAAGCCATACTGGGTGGGGGGAAAGCAGATGTTGTGTCATCCGGTGATTAAGTAGATGAGTTTGAATGCACTTTTCGAGTATTTTTGAGATGGGTTAGAGAATGGCAATAAGCGGAAATATGAGATGCCAGAGTTATTGCCTCCTTTATGGAGTGGAAGGACATATGCTTTTTCCAGATATCTGGCATGCAAGATTCCTGAATGGATCTGTTGATGAGGATACTGATGGGGTATGCTACGGTGGAGGCTGATAGTTGTAAGAATTCAGCAGGTAGGTTGTCAGGGGTGTTGGTGCAAGGTTTCAGTTTGTGAAGAAGTTCTTTTATAGTTGAGGTAGGTATAGGGAGAAAGAGAAAGTGGGTATTGAAGTAGATGAGGTTTGTGGTATAGTAGTGTAAGGTAGGTTTGTGTTTAAAGGTGGGATGGTGGAAATAAGTTTAGTAATAGTTTCTATGAAATAGGAGTTAAAGAGTGAGGCTAAATCTGGAGAGGTTATTTCAAGGTTTGGGGATGGATTGTGATTAGTTCTAGGATGGAGTAGGGAGTTGATTGCTCCCCAAAATTTCTTGGGGTTGTGATTATGTTGGTTTTGTAGAGTTTAGAATTATTCTTTTTCTTTTTGATTTCAAACCATTTGGCCTGGCTGAGAAGTTGTTTGTAAAGTGTGAGGTTGGAGGCAGTCTTGTTCTTTTGCCAGGTTTTCCCGGCTTTGTCCCTAGAGGACATAATTTGCTTAGTGGACTTAGTTAGCCATCTAGCATGATTACTCTTGACTCTTTTTAGCCGTAGAGGGGCAAGAGTATTAAGGATCCTAAGAAATTTTGAGCTGAAGATTTCTACAGCTTCATTAAGAGGGAGAGATTTTAATGGAGTCCAGTTAGTGTTGTGCAATATGTCATTAAAGGTGGAAGGGGAGAAGTGGGCTAGATCTCGAGTGTATCTATATTGGTGTATGTTTGGTAGTGTCAAGGGGTTCCGTATTGTGAATGCTGGTGAGTGGTCACTTATACTATCTGGTACTATCTGGGAGTGTACCAGAGTTAGGGAAGGTTTTAGGGTTAGAGACTATGATCCAATCCAGAATTGAACCTTTGCTATTTCTTTTATCAGGCCTAGTAATATCAGAGATAAGCAGAATATAGTTATGAAGATTGATGCCTATGGAGGGGTTACTATTGGAGATTTCTGACCAGTTAATGTTGACATCACCTAGGATGATTGTTTCATTTTTTTATATTGTTTGAGGACCAGGAAAAGATATCCTCAAGAATTTGAATATTGTTGCCTGGGGGAATATATATATATGACTATAATGCAGAGGTTTTTTTTTTGGTTGTTTAGTTTTAGGAGGGAAATTAGTAGCTCTGCAGTGGAGAAGGTAGGAATAGGCTTGGAGTAAGGAATCACTGTGAAGGTGCTGGGATATAATAGGGCAATGCCTCCTCCTTTTTTACGGTGTGTATCTGTTCTTTGACAGGAATAGTTTGGGGGAAGAAATTCTGTATCCTTTATATCTGGTTTTAGCCAGGTCTCGGTAATGGCTGGTTTATAGTGACTTAGCCATGCATGTAGATGGGGGATTTTGTTTCTTATACTTTGAGTATTAATTACTTTTACTGCGGTGGTGGTGCTGCGGTAGTGTTGTCGCCTCATAGCAAGACGTTGTCCCGTTCGATTCTCAGCTAGAGCGTCTTCTGTGTGGAGGCATACATGAATGGGGCGTGCCTTCGTTGAAGGTTGTGCATCAGGGCTGGTAACCCGGTACGTAAAAATCCACTACCAATCATTAGTGGACCGGAGTTCCACTGTGGCGAACCCTAACCGGGAAAAGCCGAAAGACACAAACAAATACTTTGAGTATTAATGGCGGTGAAATATAGAGATTTTTTTTTTGAGGTTAGGGGCTTGTTGAAATGATTGCGAAGGACCAGGGTTAGGGTGAATATCACCACTCTGAAGTAGGCTAGGACTGAATGGTTGAGATTTTGGATGGAGAATCTTTTTAAGGTCACAAACATGAGTTTGAATTAGGTTAATAGGAATAGTATTTTGTACAGAGAGGATTATCAGTTTTGTTTCTAAAATTGAATCAGTGGCATACAGACTAGACCAGATTGCTGAGTAGCTGGAGAGGGTAGTAAAGTATGTAGATGTTGATAATGTGGCTTTGTGGGGTATACAAGCTGGATGAGGAGAAAAGAGGTTCAGGAGGAGGGAGAAGGAAATGGCAAGTATTAGGAGAACAATTTTGTACATGCTGGACATTGTGTAGGGAGTAGATTATAATAGGTCAGTATGTGAGGTGAGGATAGTAGGTTTAGTATAATTGGTGTAGAAATCCAGCAAGGGCAGTAGTATAGAGGTGATAATACTTATATAGGGGTAAGGTGGTTGGAGTAAAGTTAGGTAAATGAAGGTAAAACAGAGTGTGAAGAGATGTGGGTATAAGAGATGGGGTTATATGTAATGAGTATATAGAGGGAAGGAGGTGCTAATTCTTTGGGAAGCTAAAAAAAAGAAAAAAAGGGTTGGGCTGATTGGTGATAGGATGAGTGTAAGTGGTTGCAGGGGTGTGGTTTGGAAGGAGGAAGGTGGGAGGGGTAAGGATAGGTATAAATGTAATTGTACTGAGGGTGGGTGGGAATGTGAGCAGGGTAGGGGAGCGGAGTGAGCCTGAGCGGAGCGAGCGCAAACGGAACGGGTCCCGCCCAGCCAAGACAGGCAAGAATGCTACAATCAGGAACAGCACTTGCCTTATTCTAGCAAGGCAACTGATTATCACACAATAGCAGGAGATGCTACTCATAAATTGGGGGCTCAGTAAATGACTCCAAACAGTCATAAAAATACACTCCAGCAGGAGCAGGGCTGTTATCAGCATACAAGAGTGAGAAATGCAACTTTGTATATATTATGTCACTTCTGAACACTTTGTATCAGTTTTCCCGGTTTACTTTAACTTCATTTGGGTTACATGAAGTCAGACTCAGTATTTGCAATGGAATATTGCCATCTAGTTGCTATATTAGGAAAAACACCTGGGCTGACCTAAATGTGAAAAACAATAGTAGCCTATCATAAGGGATGGTCCGAGCTAGTGTACAAGCCAGGGTTATACATAAATTAAAGTATTCATGCAAAACTAATCAGAGATAACTGTAGTTTATCACCTACACTTTGATGCCTAGAGATAGGTCTTCTTTTCTGGGTTGGAGGAGTGTATCCACACAACGCTGTCTTTGGACACTGGGTTTCTGTACTGAGAGCAGGGCAGCCCATATTATTATCAGTGGAAACCAAAATTTTGATGCCTAGAGATAGGTCTTCTTTTCTGGGTTGGAGGGAGGGTATCCACACAACTCAGTCCTTGGACACTGAGTTTCGGTACTGAGAGCAGAGTATCCCGTATTATTATAAGTGGAAACCAAATGGCAAGTACATAATGTAGGGACTGAGAGGGCATCATGGCAGGGGAGAAGATATTTAAAAAAAATGAAAAAAAAAAAAACAAAAAGTTTCTTATGCCATCTGTCAGAAAAATATGTATCAGTGTATGTATTAGTAATATACTTAGTTCATTTAAGGCTTGAAAAGGGTTAACACATTTATTCTCTTTCACACTGCATAAAATCTGTACAAATTGCAGAAGCTTTCTAACCTTCTATTGTCATGAAATATGCACAGCTATAATCTTTGCTTATGCTTTGGAAATTTACAGGGAAGCAGATAATTTCTGCTTGTGTCAGGAAAATAATGAATAGATGTATAACTTGTATTAATGTTATGAGACTTAGACAAGGACTTCCGCTTGTGCTGTGAGAAAATTCACAGCTGCAGAAGCTATAGATAATCAAGACAAAGACTGCTTGAAAATATGAACTGCAATCAGCATTTGCTTGTGCCTAAGCTAGAAAAGTACCTTGAAATGTAACACATGTATTAGAACTACACAATAGAAGCTTGTAACGGGCTAGAGCCCACCAAGTCCAGGTTGTTTTTCTCAAAATGTTTTTCATAAATCCAGTCATGTCAGCAGAAAATCTGAGTAACATCTGCTGTAGAACAATACTGAAAGTTGTGTTTGATTACGTCAACTATAGAAGGCAATGTCTTGTAGAACAGTATAAGAATAGCATACTTCCTGTTAGTAGTTAGGCAAAATCCTGTATTTGCATGTTTTTGTCTCCATGCAGCAAGTTATTAAGTGTGCCTTATCTGAACCTTACATGTATTGGTCTTTGAAGTATTTTCCTTTGACAGATTTGTCCTTCGGACCGGAAACCCTCACTTTGCCTCGGATCAGACAGGCCAGGTGGCTTGAAACCGTACAGGGAAGAAACCACGTCGGTTCTTCTTATTTGAAAACCCCTCCGACTGAATTGTCTTATAAAAGAGGCCAGCCACTTTCTGATCTGCGACTGAAGGATGGGTTTTCACAAACCAGGTGATCAATCACGAAGGCTCAGGTAAGGTGAATCTACCTTTTTTCTGTTTTAGATCAGGGACTAGATTTGTATTGTTTTTGTCAGGGCTGTATTTTTACAAGTCAGTGACAGAAAAGATTACTGTCTTGTCATAGATCAGGGAAACAGAGTAGGTAGGCAGTCATTCTGAAGAGACTATAACAAAATCCGTGGTACTACATTAAAAATAAGGAGTTATGTAACGATTAAAAAGGGTAGAACAAAATGGGTAATAATTGCACAAAAAGACCCCAAAATCCACTGTTAACCAAAGACGCAAAATACATGCAGTCACAGCATGCTGATAATATTAAATACTACTCAAAGTGGGTTAATAAGCATGAATTTGATGGTAAATTAGAAAAATCCTCGCTTATCAAACTTGTCAAACAGCTTAAAACCGATTCCAAAAGTCAGGTGAAAAAGCAGCGCCAATTAGGAATTCCTCAGGCACACAGGTGGATTGAGGAAGTAAACTGTAGGGAACAAAAGATCAATAATTCAAAAGCAATGTTTTTAGATAAGGAGGACAATAACTTAGTAATAGCATCTGCCCCTCCGCCCCCCCTTACCAGAATATGAAGCAAGTGAACAAGTTAGTCCACCCCCACGATATCCTGCTGCCACTGTAAATGGAGACACTACAAAAGCAAAACCGTTTATTAGAGATCCCATCGAGACCAGGTCCAGAACACGGGCAGGTAACTCAAAAGGGGACATTGAATTATATCAAATGGGTAGGAATTCATGATTTATGAGTGAAGAAGAAATATGCCCACTTATAGAAGTACCTAATCCTCAGGCAGGGCAAGAAGGTCAGGACCCAACTATTCTAGTGTATAGACCCTGGACTCCGGAAGACATCTGGAAAGCCACTGAGGGAATTCCCCATCCAAAAGTTAATTTTAGAAAGTTCTTAGAAGATTTACAAGGAATGAGGCTAAGTTATAATTTAAACGGAGAAGAGGTAGAAAAAGTAGTCAGACAAATTGTGGGACCAGATTGGCACATGATTAGTGGCAACTGGAATCCCCATGTCGCTGCACACAGACCCCTCCCACATAGCAGCGCAGAACTAGACAACAGAGTAAAAGGTCTTACAGACCGCATCTCTGAGAAATGGAAGCCTAGGACAGACTGGACTTGCATTAATCAATGCATCCAACAAGAAGGTGAAACTACTGACAGATATTATGCCAGACTGTTAGAATGTTTTAATAACCATTGTGGAATGCAGGTTCCTGAAGATCAGACACAAGATTCCCCATATGAGCAGCAATTAAAGAATGCATTTTTGAAAGGCAGCATTGCCCCATAAGCAGTTTTATTACAAAGCACATAGTAGATCATTGTACAAGCAGGTTACAGTCATTATTTGAATATGCTAGGCATGCCAAAAGGCATTTTAATAGCAAAAAGAAAAATAAAGCCCAAGTACTTTCTGTAGAAGATGGAGCAGAAGTTTATGTAGTACAGTCTGGGAAAAAGGGCAAGAGAAATGCCCAGGGAAACAAACAATCTGATCAGCGATCAGAGGACTTTGAAGAGTGAAAGAAAAGGGGTGAATGTTTTAAATGCAGTAAAAAGGGACACTTGGCAAGGGATTGCAAGAAAAACAATAAGGCAACCACAGAAGACAAGGAGGGTGAGGACAGACTATATGATAGTCAAGAATCACTAGAAGGGGATAGCAGAGAAAGGACAAATGAGAATGTGATAGAAGGAGTAGAAGATGTGACAGAAGAAACAGAGGAAGTGCAGGAAGTTTCAGATAGTGAAGAAAATGAAATATTGGATTTAGCTTTATTGAGCTTAGAGCTCTATATAGCAGGCACAAAACCAGAAGTTACACTCCTGGTAGAAGGGAGGGAGGTCAAATTCTTGTGTGACTCACGGGCATCACGGACCCTGATACATCCCTCCAAACTGCCAGAGAATTCAGAGTCACCTGATTACATACTAGTGAAAGCAGCTAATGGGCAGCTGTATCGGGAGCCTCACTCCTATAATATTGCAATAACTGATCCTGTTTCAGGATTGACCCAGAAAAGCAAAATTGTTGTTTCCGCAAAATGCCCAGTAAACCTCTTGGGCAGAGACCTTATGCAGCTATTTGGTATAGCAGTAGTTCTGACTATGCAGGGTATGGAAGCACAGCGACAAATTGATACCTTTGCAGTGCAATCGGAGGGTGAAATGTTCTATTGGTACAGCCAGGACTTGGTTACGACTGGTCCAGGGGCAGTGACCGAAGAGTTGATGAATGTAGCCATCAGCAAGTTCCCCTCCCTTGACATTGATAAACAACATTTGTTGCACTGTACACTGTATTATTGTAACACACCAGGACCTGATAAGGAATATGAGCAAGAATTGTTTAAAAATCGTGCAAACAGATTGATATTACGTAATCTGTACTGGGACATGGAAGGAACAGTGTAGCCAGCTGTCCATTGCCCCAGGAGTTCTTTGCACTCTATAAATCTAATCGATTACTACGTGTTAGCTTAACTAAGGACAAGAATGTAAAATGGGTAGACTTAGGAGAATATGTCACGAGATGGGAAAAGCAGACAGGGTTAGAACTGTCAGAACAGGGAATACAAATGCAGAATTTGAATTGGATAACTCAGACCCACTCAGCCGTGCACTTGCAGTCTAGCAAGGACAGCTGATTAGCACTCCTATTAAAGGAGGAAGAGAATGCCTTACAGAATATACCAGAAACTCTTTGGTCAACAGGAAAGTCAGATGTAGGACTTATTCGTACAGCGGGACAAGTTACTATCATGCCAAAGTCAGCATTTAGTCCACAGAAAAGACAGTATCCCTTAAGAAAAGATGCAGAGGTACGAATCAAACCTATTATAGCAGCTTTACTTAAGGAAGGGGTGCTGGTGGAATCTCCTGATTCACCATGTAACACACCCTTATTTCCTGTTAAGAAAGCGAATGGAGAATGGTGTATGGTCCAAGATTTACAAGCTGTAAATGATGCAGTAATACCAAGCGCACCTACAGTGCCAGACCCACACACCCTGTTGAATGATTTAAAACCTCGACAGAAATATTTTTCTGTGGTAGATATCAGCAATGCATTCTTTTCGATACCGATACACCCTGACAGCCAATATTGGTTTGCATTCATATTTCAGGGGAAAAGGTATACATATACGCGACTACCACAGGGATATTGTGAAAGTTCGACAATATTCTCATAAGAAATGGCAAGCAATTTGGCGGGATTTACCCCACCAAGAGGCAGTCAGATTTTCTTTATGTTGATGATATCCTGCTGGCGGTCCCCACCCAGCAAGATTGCAAAGAAGATACCATAGCGCTATTACAATTTTTAGCCACTGAAGGACATAAAGTAAACAAAAATAAGCTGCAGCTTTGGAAAAAACAAGTTAAATACCTAGGATATGTAATATCCAAAGAGGGTAGGACATTAGATGAGGACAGAAAAGTAGCGATTTTGCAAGCACCAAAACCCACTACCAAGAAGGAAATAATGTCCTTCCTGGGTACGACTAATTTTTGCCGGAGCTGGATTCCAAACTATGTCTTGGAATCTGCACCGCTGACTAACCTGATATATAAAAAGCCTATGGCAGCACAGGATTTGTTACAATGGACACCAGAAGCAGAATCTGCTTTCTGCAAACTGAAACAGTTAATAGTGTCCTCATTAGTTTTAGGATTACCAAACTATCATAAACGTTTTTTCCAAACTGTAGATTGTAAGCAAGGTTATATGACATCAGTGTTAACACAACAGCATGGGGACAAGCAATGCCCTATTGCTTATTATTCGTCACAACTAGACCCTCTGAGAAATGGAAGCCTAGGACAGACTGGACTTGCATTAATCAATGCATCCAACAAGAAGGTGAAACTACTGACAGATATTATGCCAGACTGTTAGAATGTTTTAATAACCATTGTGGAATGCAGGTTCCTGAAGATCAGACACAAGATTCCCCATATGAGCAGCAATTAAAGAATGCATTTTTGAAAGGCAGCATTGCACCCATAAGCAGTTTTATTACAAAGCACATAGTAGATCATTGTACAAGCAGGTTACAGTCATTATTTGAATATGCTAGGCATGCCAAAAGGCATTTTAATAGCAAAAAGAAAAATAAAGCCCAAGTACTTTCTGTAGAAGATGGAGCAGAAGTTTATGTTGTACAGTCTGGGAAAAAGGGCAAGAGAAATGCCCAGGGAAACAAACAATCTGATCAGCGATCAGAGGACTTTGAAGAGTGAAAGAAAAGGGGTGAATGTTTTAAATGCAGTAAAAAGGGACACTTGGCAAGGGATTGCAAGAAAAACAATAAGGCAACCACAGAAGACAAGGAGGGTGAGGACAGACTATATGATAGTCAAGAATCACTAGAAGGGGATAGCAGAGAAAGGACAAATGAGAATGTGATATAAGGAGTAGAAGATGTGACAGAAGAAACAGAGGAAGTGCAGGAAGTTTCAGATAGTGAAGAAAATGAAATATTGGATTTAGCTTTATTGAGCTTAGAGCTCTATATAGCAGGCACAAAACCAGAAGTTACACTCCTGGTAGAAGGGAGGGAGGTCAAATTCTTGTGTGACTCAGGGGCATCACGGACCCTGATACATCCCTCCAAACTGCCAGAGAATTCAGAGTCACCTGATTACATACTAGTGAAAGCAGCTAATGGGCAGCTGTATCAGGAGCCTCACTCCTATAATATTGCAATAACTGATCCTGTTTCTGGATTGACCCAGAAAAGCAAAATTGTTGTTTCCGCAAAATGCCCAGTAAACCTCTTGGGCAGAGACCTTATGCAGCTATTTGGTATAGCAGTAGTTCTGACTATGCAGGGTATGGAAGCACAGCGACAAATTGATACCTTTGCAGTGCAATCGGAGGGTGAAATGTTCTATTGGTACAGCCAGGACTTGGTTACGACTGGTCCAGGGGCAGTGACCGAAGAGTTGATGAATGTAGCCATCAGCAAGTTCCCCTCCCTTGACATTGATAAACAACATTTGTTGCACTGTACACTGTATTATTGTAACACACCAGGACCTGATAAGGAATATGAGCAAGAATTGTTTAAAAATCGTGCAAACAGATTGATATTACGTAATCTGTACTGGGACATGGAAGGGAACAGTGTAGCCAGCTGTCCATTGCCCCAGGAGTTCTTTGCACTCTATAAATCTAATCGATTACTACGTGTTAGCTTAACTAAGGACAAGAATGTAAAATGGGTAGACTTAGGAGAATATGTCACGAGATGGGAAAAGCAGACAGGGTTAGAACTGTCAGAACAGGGAATACAAATGCAGAATTTGAATTGGATAACTCAGACCCACTCAGCCGTGCACTTGCAGTCTAGCAAGGACAGCTGATTAGCACTCCTATTAAAGGAGGAAGCGAATGCCTTACAGAATATACCAGAAACTCTTTGGTCAACAGGAAAGTCAGATGTAGGACTTATTCGTACAGCGGGACAAGTTACTATCATGCCAAAGTCAGCATTTAGTCCACAGAAAAGACAGTATCCCTTAAGAAAAGATGCAGAGGTACGAATCAAACCTATTATAGCAGCTTTACTTAAGGAAGGGGTGCTGGTGGAATCTCCTGATTCACCATGTAACACACCCTTATTTCCTGTTAAGAAAGCGAATGGAGAATGGTGTATGGTCCAAGATTTACAAGCTGTAAATGATGCAGTAATACCAAGCGCACCTACAGTGCCAGACCCACACACCCTGTTGAATGATTTAAAACCTCGACAGAAATATTTTTCTGTGGTAGATATCAGCAATGCATTCTTTTCGATACCGATACACCCTGACAGCCAATATTGGTTTGCATTCATATTTCAGGGGAAAAGGTATACATATACGCGACTACCACAGGGATATTGTGAAAGTTTGACAATATTCTCATAAGAAATGGCAAGCAATTTGGCGGGATTTACCCCACCAAGAGGCAGTCAGATTTTCTTTATGTTGATGATATCCTGCTGGCGGTCCCCACCCAGCAAGATTGCAAAGAAGATACCATAGCGCTATTACAATTTTTAGCCACTGAAGGACATAAAGTAAACAAAAATAAGCTGCAGCTTTGGAAAAAACAAGTTAAATACCTAGGATATGTAATATCCAAAGAGGGTAGGACATTAGATGAGGACAGAAAAGTAGCGATTTTGCAAGCACCAAAACCCACTACCAAGAAGGAAATAATGTCCTTCCTGGGTACGACTAATTTTTGCCGGAGCTGGATTCTAAACTATGTCTTGGAATCTGCACCGCTGACTAACCTGATATATAAAAAGCCTATGGCAGCACAGGATTTGTTACAATGGACACCAGAAGCAGAATCTGCTTTCTGCAAACTGAAACAGTTAATAGTGTCCTCATTAGTTTTAGGATTACCAAACTATCATAAACGTTTTTTCCAAACTGTAGATTGTAAGCAAGGTTATATGACATCAGTGTTAACACAACAGCATGGGGACAAGCAATGCCCTATTGCTTATTATTCGTCACAACTAGACCCAGTGGCACAGTCTTTACCCCACTGTGTACAAGCAGTAGTTGCAACTGCAATGGCAATACAGGCTTCGGCCTCAGTAGTTTTGTTCCACCCTCTCACATTGAGAGTGCCTCATGCAGTCGCGATTATTTTACTGCAAGAAAAGATAGCATATCTTTCCCCTGCTACGCATCTTTCCTGTACAACTATGTTGTTGAGCCAACCTCATTCGACAATTGAACGATGCACGACTTTGAACCCTTCTACCTTGCTCCAAATCCCTGCAGATGGCACACCACACAGCTGCCTGCAGGTGATTGAGCAAAAGACACTGCCTAGAAAAGATCTCATGGATGTCCCCTTGGATGATGCCGAGGTGACATACTATGTGGATGGCTCGTGCAAAAGGGGTCCTGCAGGGCAGAACCTAGTAGGATATGCAGTATTTTCTGATACTGAGATTATAGAAGCGAAACCTTTACCACACAATTTATCTGCACAGGCAGCAGAATTGATTGCCTTGACACAGGCATGTACCTTAACAAAGGGTAAATGTTTGAACATTTTTACTGACAGCCAGTACGCTTTTTCTACTGTACATGTTTTTGCGCAACAGTGGAAAAATCGAGGAATGATAACATCTACTGGCAAACCAATCAATCAAGCACAGTTTATTTTAAATCTTTTAGAATCTATTCAGTTACCTCAGAAAGTAGCTATTTGTAAATGCTCAGCTCATACCAAGCAACAGGATAGAATTTCAAAAGGTAATACGAGAGCTGATACAGCTGCAAAACAGGCAGCTTCAGAAGTATTTCTTTTGAATGAGGAATTACAACCCTCTGAGATTTTAGTCTTAGAAATGTTAAAGACAATGCAGACACTTACTACGCAGGCTGAAAAACAAAGATGGGTAAGACGAGGAGCAATTCTCGAAAAGGGGCTGTACATCTCTAAAGAAGGGAAACCGATATTACCATCTAATTTGTTTAGATATGCAGCTTTGTTGAGCCAATGGCAATGCCATGTCTCAACAGGGGGGATGGTACAGCTGGTGAACCGAGTGTTCACGACATATGGATTCTTAAACTACTCTAAAAAATTTTGTTTAATGTGCCACGTTTGTAACAAACATCATGCACAAGGGGCGTTAAAGCCCAAGCAAGGGAGTTTCCCTACACCACCGTATCCATTTCATACTATCTGTATGGATTTCATAGAATTGAACAAATGTGAAAATAAGAAGTATTGTCTTGTCATTATAGATATGTTTTCCAGATGGGTGGAAGCCTTTCCGACTAAAAATCCAGATGCGGCTACCCTAGCAAAAATCCTCGTTAAAGAAATCATCCCAAGATTCGGCATTCCAGAAAGGATCTACAGTGACAACGGTACACACTTTGTAAACCAAACCATACAGCAGTTAAGTAAACATTTTGGTATTTCTTTAAAAAATCATTGTGCATATCATCCGCAATCTGCGGGGTTAGTTGAGAGGCATAATGGGATTTTAAAGAGTAAGCTAAGAATGTTAATAGCAGAAGCAAAGAGAAATTGGGTGTACTGTCTGCCCCTGGTACTGTTGAGCATGAGAACTGTTCCGAATGCAAAAGGATTGACTCCTTTTGAAAAACTATTTGGAAGGGCTTATTATATACCTCAGTGGAAACCTCTCATGCCCACAGACTAGGAAGCCGACTGTACACTAGCAGAG
The DNA here is from genome assembly GCF_019279795.1 of Protopterus annectens. Lineage (NCBI taxonomy): Eukaryota > Metazoa > Chordata > Ceratodontiformes > Protopteridae > Protopterus > Protopterus annectens. The sequence continues at coordinate 573,783,995 of NC_056735.1, forward strand.
TATATGAGAAATTTGTTGAATTCTAAACATCTGTTGCAGTCAAATTCTGTTTCAGATAAAGAACAAACCAGACCATCAGTAGTGGCAGTGGCTCCAGGAATCTGGATCTGGGTGAAGACAATAAAAAAGAAGAATTGGATGTCACCAAAGTGGGAAGGTCCATATCAAGTGCTTCTGTCAACACCCACTGCAGTCAAGATCGCAGAGCATGCCTCGTGGATCCACCTGACGCTCTGCAAACTAGTTAAGAGCTTTGAACTGGACAAAAATCTTGTCACATGTCAAGAGCAAAAATGATAGAATCCAGAAAAAACAGGAATGCAGAACAACCATTTCCTCAGACGTATTGCATAATCATCCTGTTAACTGTACTAGTGACAATAATCTTTTTGTTGTGTCCATTCCTTTTTCCAGACATACAAACTGAACTGAATAAATGTGAAGCATTACTCATAGACTGGCACCCAAACTTCAACACTTACCAGGCAATTAAATATGTGTATGTGAGACTTTCAATGTTTCGAATTGCTGGATTTACACAGCTTTGCCAACAGCATACGGGGGGTTATTAATGACTACAGTCCCCCTAGGGGTCAACGAGATCTTGGAAAACTTGATTTATGATACCTCAACCATTACATCACAAGATAAAATAGCATTGCACTTGTCTATTCCACAAAAGGGAACTGTGTTTTTATAAAAATTATACTGTTGAGGTGGGTTAGAGCAATTGCAATGTGACTGTTCCTTATAAATGTTACACTAAAGCTAACAATGCAGGTTATTATTGTAATACAAACTATGATTCATTTCTTGAATTGATGCACAAAACAATTGATGAAGTAAAACATAATTCTGTTCTCTATAAACAACTGTCTATAACTGATAGAAAAATGTTTCATGCAGGGCGAGTGTATATTCCTAGCAAGGTTACTACCAAAGTAGAAGACTGTTATTTTGTATGTGGCAGAAAGGCATACAAGTGGTTACCTGAGAATTGGTCCGGCAGTTGTTTTTTGGGCTATCTGGTTCCGGCCATACGACACACTGCAGTTTTACCTCGAGGAAAAATTTGGAATGTCTGAGAAGTCATCAAGAAACCTGTAAATCCAGTGGGGCAAATCGATGTGCGTTGGAAAAACCATCATTCTATAGGCAATGGACTGACACACATGGACTTGAGTGATAGTGTTATATCGTGGGCAGGCATATTACCAGCATATGGAGCAGTGAAATCGATCTGGGAGCTGAGAAAACTGTCTCAACTTCTCGAAGTAATGAGTAATGCAACTTTTTCCACTCTAGAATTGGTGACTGATGAACTGAATGTCATGAGAACTGTAGTGCTTCAAAACCGCATGGCTCTCGACTTCACCCTAGCGACGAGAGCCAGTACTTGCGCTTTAATCCAGGAGGAGTGCTGTTCGTATATTCCTGACCATAAACATGAGATAGACAATCACCTTGAAATAATTCAGCAAGTGTCGGCCATGAACAAACCAGGACCAAACCCACTGACGGACTTTTTCCAGAAATAGTTTTGGGGGTGGGGTACTATCCTAATGAACATCCTGATTGCCATTTGTGTAGGAATGATCCTACTGGGAGTATGTGTTTGCTGTGGCATCCCCTGCATGAAAAGACTGATTAAAGACTTTATAGACATGTTAGTTTCTGAAACCTTATATCAAAGTACTGAGTTTGAAGAACTGTTAAAAGATTGAAAATGCTTTCATAAGTTTAAATTGAATGACTCTCTTAACTGCAAATCCTAAGTGGGAAGAGGTTAGGAGAAGAAAAAACTGTTTATGCTTATTTTGAAAGTAGAATAAAAGTATTAAAAGGGGGGAAATGTCAGAGAAATATGTATTAGTGTATGTATTAGTAATATGCTTAGTGCATTTAAGGCTTGAAAAGGGTTAACACATTTATTCTATTTCACACTGCATAAAATCTGTACAAATTGCAGAAGCTTTCTAACCTTGTATTGTCATGAAATATGCAGCTATAATCTTTGCTTATGCTTTGGAAATTTACAGGGAAGCAGATAATTTCTGCTTGTGTCAGGAAAATAATGAATAGATGTATCACTTGTATTAATGTTATGAGACTTAGACAAGGAGTTCCACTTGTGCTGTGAGAAAATACACAGCTGCAGAAGCTATAGATAATCAGAACAAAGACTGCTTGAAAATATGAACTGCAATCAGCATTTGCTTGTGCCTAAGCTAGAAAAGTACCTTGAAATGTAACACATGTATTAGAACTACACAATAGAAGCTTGTAACAGGCTAGAGCCCACCAAGTCCAGGTTGTTTTTCTCAAAATGTTTTTCATAAATCCAGTCATGTCAGCAGAAAATCTGAGTAACATCTGCTGTAGAACAATACTGAAAGTTGTGTTTGATTACGTCAACCATAGAAGGTAATGTCTTGTAGAACAGTATAAGAATAGCATACTTCCTGTTAGTAGTTAGGCAAAATCCTGTATTTGCATGTTTATGTCTCCTTGCAGCAAGTTACTAAATGTGCCTTATCTGAACCTTACATGTATTGGTCTTTGAAGTTTTTTCCTTTGACACCATCAATCAAATATTTATTTTCTGCTATCTTCTCCTTGTCTTACTTCTACCAAATGATAATGCCACAATGGTTTACTTTACAAGACAAAAAACAATACTACTGCAATTTACAGACAGTAAATCAAAACAACCCTCAGAAGTTTTAGGCAGGTTTGAATAATCTACTTCATTCTGGACAAACTTCTACCCCCATCCCTGCTGCTACTATTGATAACCCCCCAAGGATGTTTCATATAGTTTCAACTGATTCTTTACTGAGACAATTCATGCCCTAGCTAGCCAATTACCTCCTAGATCCCCTGGCCCTGAAAATAACACCCCTAGAAACCTACTCTTGCTTATCTTCCAACCAGTGGCCACTATCCGTTATCTGTACCTTGATCAAAAAATTAAAATCCACCACACTCTTGGCTGATCAACTCCCTGCCAAGTATCTTCAAAAATCAGCTGATGCTATTGCCTACTAATTAATCAAACCATAGCAGACACTAGAATTCCCACCATCTGGAAAATATCCTGTGTAATCCCATTACATAAAGGAGGCAGCTCAACTGAATTCTCCAATTATAGACCAATAGCCATACTCTCTCCACTTGCAAAGATTATGGAAAAATGTATACACAGACAACTCATGCATCAACTAATCCAGAATCACCTCATGGCAGATACCCAACATGGCTTCCGTTCACACCACAGCACTACTTCAGCCCTTCTAGCTTTTATCAACACCATAAACCATAATCACAACAACAATCACATATCCTCCTTCTTGGATATTTCTAAGGCATTTGACATGGTTGATCACCAACTTTTAATACACACGCTACACACATTCTGCCTAGACACTAAAGTCCTTTAATGGTTTAAATCCTACCTGAATGGGAGACAGCAGGCTGTTCTTTGGCAGAACAAACTCTCTAACCTATTACCTATCACCCCTGGAGTACCACAAGGCTCAATACTAGGGCCCCTGCTGTTTTCAGTATTCATTAATGACTGGTATACTGTCATCCCAAAAGTCAGCTGTATCCAATACGCTGATGACTCCACCATGATCTGCTCCGCCACTTCTCCAACAGACTAGTGGTCTGATACCCAGTCCACCTTTAACACTATAGAAAACTGGCTTTCTGAATGGCGTTTGATACTAAATCCCCAAAAAACTAAAATGCTGTTTTCACCAATGCAAATGTCTCCTCCTTTTACCTTTACCATAAATGCAAATGATGGTACAATGATCTCCCCTGACCCCCTCTACAAAACTATTAGGTGCCATTATAGATAACAATCTAAAATTTGACCTACATATAAACCAATCAATCAAAACCATCAACAAAAAACTAGGGTCACTCTACAGAATAAAAGCCTTCCTTACCCCTCCAGTCAAAATTGCCATAGCTCTCTCTTACCTTCTATCAACACTTCTGTATGCATCCCCTCTACTCTCTAATCTGAACAAGACTGTACTTAACAAACTCTCAACCTGCTACAAACACATTGCCAGGTTTGCCACTGGTCTGCCTTTTAGGACAAATCATTGCATCAATCTTAACCAGCTTGGGTGGCTTGAACTACCCAGTCTAATCCAGTATAACCAACTGATCATGGCTTATAAAATCCTTTATAATCCGGATAATACTCCTGCACTTAAAAATCTTATCACCCCCTACAACAATCCACGACTGCTTAGATCCTCTAACAGACTGCTAATTCAGACTAGCAAAATTAACAACGCAGCTGGTGACTATCTCTTCATAAACTCTGTAGGCAGGTCCTGGAACACACTTCCAGCTGACATTACTTTACTCTCCTCCCTGGGTCAATTTAAAATTAGACTCAAACAACATCTGGCACTAAACTGGCTATGTCACTGTATAAAGCCTGGCTAACTTTCTGCTAGAATGTGTGAAATATGTTAATCAGATTACTTTTTAAATTACCCCTGACTTTCATTAGGGATTAACTCTAACCTGTGGAACACGTTTATTCTTGTTTGCTTATGTACTCTTTGTATTCTTGTTTGCTAATGTACTCTTTGTCAAAACTATATTTGTAACATCTTTTAAACCAAATAAAATGAGCGAAGTAGGGGTAAATGCTTTGATAACTATACCAATTAAGTTTAAAACAAAGAAACAGCACCAGAGCACTCCACGGCAATCAGACCATGCACAGAGAAAACTAGTAGCACTAAAAGTAATAGTTCAAATATAATGTCCCTATTAAACCTACCCTAAAATATAGAAAGTTAGTTGTTAGATAAAGACCTGCAGGTCAGATGGGACATTATATTTGTATACATCATTGTATATATCATATAACGTATTCCTCATACAACTCTTACATGAATTCATTATGAGATGTACTTTATATACAGTTCTTATATGAACTGGTATAATTTATTGTATAACATCTTATTGATGCATGGCATATACACACATACATATGTTTTGATATACATAACATTTTAAAAAAGTTTTAAACATTTTTAAATATGTTTGTTTTTTATATTTTTATATTTATATATGCTGTTATGTTAAAGTATTTTTTATATATTCTTTATATATACTTTTATAGACATAGTATATATATGTTAATATATGTATACTTTAACTGTAAAAGTTGCTTTGTGATTGAGTATTTATAAACTGTTCTTGAATGAAGTCTTACAGGTGAACACTGTTTTACTTAATTAAAGAATGATGTCATAGAGGCTTTAGTATAAATGTTAGCATTACTTTTATGAGATGTAAAAGGTCTGAAGAAGCCCATGAGGGTGAAAACACTAACCTGGAATTCCAATAAACCTTGGATTTTATACTACATGCTTGAACTATTACTTATAGTGCTACTAGTTTTCTCTGTGCATGGTCCGATCGCCATGGAGTGCTCTGGTGCTGTTTCTTTGTTTTATATTTGTAACATGTTTTATTGTTTCTGTGTACCTTGGATCTTTTCTCCCCAGGCCTCCGCTGAAAATGGACATACATCCAGTTAGACTATCCTGGTAAACAAATGTAAAATAAAAATAATAAATACATTTTAGTTTATATATATATATATATATATATATATATATATATATATATATATGGGTCTATCTGACTTCACCGACATTTTAAAATATCGAAAACGAATTAACCGACACGAGAATGTCGAAACTCATTTAACCGACGCCAGAAGATCGACAGTTCACAAACACGACATCGCATACACCCGACACAACATACCAACAAACAAAACACATCCCCTATCCAACACTCACACACACAACACAAGCACACCAAAATCCTTACAAACAAACACTAACCCATACATACACAACTATCCACAACCCTGACCCAAACCCTTACCCTAAGGTCCGTCACTATCGACACTCACCTAACTTGGCGCCCTAACCCTAACTCACTTATCCCACCCTACCCCTACAAAACACCAACATCGCACACTTACCTTACTCGCCTAACCCTAACTCACTTATCCCCCCTACCCCTACAAACACCAACATCGACACTTACCTTACTCGACACTCACCTAACCCGCTAACCCTAACTCACTTACCCCACCCCTACCCCTACTAAACACCAGCATCGCACACTTACCTTACTCGCACCCTATCGTCCGTCACTACCGCAGACTTACATATCCTGTCCCCATCGCAGCTTCTCAGCGTCGGTGTCTTCCTCCGTCGGTCTTCTGCCTCGTCGATCTTCTGGCGTCGGTGACGTGACTTTCGACATTCTCGTGTCGGTTAATTCGTTTTCGATATTTTAAAATGTCGGTGAAGTCAGATAGACCCATATATATATATATATATATATATCTATATATATATATATATATATATATATATATATATATATATATATATATAATTAGTTTCATATTACTGTCTGCAGTAAGGCTTGGGAAATTTAGTGATTTCTGTTTTTGCATTCCCTTTTTGTAAATTGTGATTGTTGGCAACTGTTAAACTTATTTGTATATTGTTTGTAAATGTTTTTTTTTAATTTTGTTATCTTTTTGTACTGTTGTTGTCGAGCTTTTCTCCTCGGGTTTCCATTGAAAATGAACTACTTGCTCAGCGGGACTCTACCCGGTTAACAAATGTAAAATAAAATAAATAAATAAATTCAGAAAGAGGTTTAGTGTATTATACATTATCAATATCAATTCTTTTGTTTTGTACAGGGACTGTACATATTCAAAAATAACACTGGTTTATTGAAAAAGAGTTTTTGGCAATAAAGTAACACCATCTTCTCTCTTCATCTGTATCATACTCAGAAATAGTGTCTTTAAATGTATTTTTATACTAATTGCCACCCCCCACTCTGTTAGTTTGATTTCCTGATTTTATAATTGTTCTGATCCATTTTTTCTCCTTATCCTATGTCTAGTGCTCCTCTAACATATGCATTTCCTGTATAAATATTATTTCTGCTGTTGATTTATATAGTAAGTGAAAAAACAATTTCATTTGTTTCCCTTTAACATTCAATGTGTCTATTGTTCACATTTTACTTTCTTTGCCTACTAATTTTTAAGTGTTGTGTCTTTACCTCCTTGTACCATTGAATCCTGACCTCTAAGTATACAATTGTCTTGGTTTATAGCACTTAACTCTTCCCACCCTATTCCTGTGCCTAACCACAATCCCCTTTGGGTTCCTGTCAGAAGAACAAAGACGCATTCTGTCAAATGCATCTTCGTCGAACTGTAAATGTCGAAAACACAAAATGATGAAGTGGCTTTTAAGCAAATTCATTCCCTGGGAAAGAAGTCAGTTGGCCGCTTCCATCACTTTGCCATTTTTGGCACTGTAGTGTGATCTTGGAGTTGGTATATTTAAGTAGGGGGTGTGTGGTGGGCGAAGCCCCCCACTTAAAATAGTGTTTAGTGTGCGTTATTTATTTATTTTTTTTTGGGGAACAGCAAATTTTTTCCCTGGGAAAAATTTGCTGTTCTGGCTGTTCGTTCTTTTTTGTTTTTGTTCTTTTGTGCTCTATATAACAGCGTTTGATCATTTGAGCATGCGCTGTTACAACATAGACCATCCCCTTTGTCAAGAAGAGATTAACAATATAACACTTAGAGATAAATATACTTTCATAGTGAGAAACATGAAACTTTTTATCCTCTTTACTGATTAACTTTTTAATATGTTTTAGGTAAACTAAGCTTTGCATAGCTTACCCATATTCACCTAACTCTAACCCATAGCTCCCTTTAGTAAGCTTAGGTTTGCCATATAGTCGTTTATTTAGTCTAAATAACATTTGCTTAGGCTTTAGTACGTTTTAATAACCAAATATGTTTAACAATGTTTATAGCCTTGATGTTTTGAAAGCACAGCTCATCTAGTACTTTCTAAACTTTTGCTTTAACCTTTTTGTTTGTTAAGTTGGAATATGAGTCTTATCCTCTTGACTCAATTATTTTCCTTTTCTATTTGAGGCATAAACCAATTTATTTATTGGTTGTTAGTATTCCCTCTATAGATTTCATAACCTCTATTATTTATCTTATATATTTGATGTATTTTATGCATCAGGTATATTTTGGTGCATACATGTAACTTTATTTACTTGCACTGTCTTCTAATGTATTTGTAAAGCTATCTACTCAACCCTTTCTCATGTTAAAGTTGTTATAGGATCATAGATATACCTAATGTCTTTTGCCATTTATGTGGCTTGCTATATTTATTTTATGTACCAAGGATACAAGTCTAGTCCTGAGTTATTTGTGTTCTGTTCTGCCCTTTCAATGTACAGGAGCCTCTTCCCCTTATACTCAGTCTCATCCACGAAAAAGACAGTAAACTTCGCAGTGGTTTAGGGATTTCAGTCCTCCTTTTCATTTCCATGCTTTTTTATTCTTTTCCATTTAATTTTGCAGTTTTATTGTTATTGGTTATTTGTGTAGGAAGTTCCTTTAACAAAAGGATAGGAAGGGCAGAAAGTGTTCCAGTAATTTGATTTCTGATAAGGTAATTGAGCCCACTCAAGCTTCCAACTGCATCAGACCTTACATATATTCATTGTTCCACCTTCTAGGTAAGATTATTTTGGGTCATCGCTATAATATTTGCTTTGTCTTAGTTTTAGGATTAAATTTCACTGTCTTTTATTATTTGTGTTATGCTTTCATATTTTATTTCACTGGTTTGCTTAATTTATTTTATTTTTTAAGATTGGTCACCTTGTTGAATGCCTTCATGAAGATTTCTTTTGCTTCTTTTGTTGTTGCAATCGAGTATTTGTTTTCTTTATGCTAGTAAACTAAAGTATTTGGATAGCTCAGTTGGTATTTTATCTATTTATTTTTTTGATATTAAAAATACTCAAAATGGAGCCAACAATTGTCTTTCTTGTTTGATTTGGATGGGAAGGTCTTGTGCGAATGTGATTTTATTTCCATTGTAAGTTATACATTTTTTTTTCTTAGCAGTTGTCATAATTTTGTAAGTATCTTGGTAGTTGAGGAATCTCACATATATCTTTCTGGGTTTGTCCAAGATTTCTGTGGGTCTTATTGCTCAGTGTGCTGTTTGAATGACCATTTTGTTGGTCTCCAGTGTTTTTTCCAGCAGCCACCCCAGGATAAGATGTATGGACTTCATCAGTTTTGATTGCTCATATTTTTCCAGTACTCCTCTTATTAATAGATTGTTCTTCCAACTTCTGGCTTCTATGTCTATATTTTTTTATTGTATGTCTTGGACAGTTTTTGTATTTGAGCTTTTGTCTTTTTCAAGATGTTCGATTTTAAACTTATTTTCTGCTACGCTAGCTTCTGTTTTATCCAGCTTGCTTGCTATTATATTTATTGAATTCCCAAATGTTAGAAGTTAATTGTAGAATTTCTGTATGGCTGTTTGCAAAAGCTGCTATGCTGTTTTTAAATCTTCCAAGTCTAGACTTTGTTCCAATTTCATTTTATAAGATACTTTTGGGTTTTCTTGATGCTTCACCATTCTTGTTTTTTTAATTATAGTCTGTTGTTCTGGCATTACTACATTTGAGTATTTTGCTTTAGATATTTGTGTATCCATACTTTCTCTTTATTTTCTAGGATACTCTGGTCCATCCATACTACCTTGTGGCAGACTTCTGCAAATTGGATAATATTTAACTGGTTATCTTAGAGAAACTAAATTCTCTTTCCTTCATCATGTGGATTAATAGAGGGAATTTTCTTTTTCAGATCTTCTCTTTACTGAGTACCTGTGTTTTTGTTCATTTTGGCAGCTTTATTTTAAAGTCTTTGTGGACCCATTGTAAAAATGTGGTTACAGGCTAGCTGCCATCTTGTTCATCCTTAAAGCCTGACCTTGTTTAAGAGAATGTGGAATAGCGTTCCAAATTTTACCTGCCTGGCTGGAGCACAAGGAGTCAGCAGCAAAACTGTTGGACTAAGAAATTAATAATAACTGTTTGCCAGTAGAGCATGGATTTCTGGAGGGAATGCAGGGTATTATGAGCTTACACCATTTCAACATATGTGGCAGTGTGGTGTTTAGATTAGCAAATATATGTGCAGAGCAAAGGATTATGGGCAAAAGAGGCAGTGAACCTCTGAACAGAGTTTGTATGACAATTTTTGGTTTTATAGATAGCTCAGTTTTTGAAGCCACGGTGGTGCAGTGGTAGCGTTGTCGCCTTCAGCAAGAGGTTATCCCGTTTGATTCTCGGCTGGAGCGCCTTCTGTGTGGAGTCTGCATGTCCTCCCCGCGGTCGAGTGGCATTCGAAAGACATGTGTAAATGGGCGTGCCTTCGTTGAAGGCTGGGCGTCGAGCTGGCACCTCGGCACCATAAAAATCTACTGCCAATCATTAGCGGACCGGAGTTCTGCTGTTATGACCCCTAACCAGGAAAAGTCAAAAGAAGAAGAAGATACAGAGCTCAGTTTTTGATTAGTTTTCTTTACTGCATGTTGGGTGTGAAAATGAAATTTCAGGCTTTCATCTATGTAGACATTGTGATCTGAACAAGACATCAAAAAAGAAATTTTGGAGGTCTGGTATTTTTTAGAGGTGAAGAGAATTAATTTAAATTTTTAGGGGGTTGAGGGACACTTGAGAGTTTGATAACATGGTTTTTATTGAGTAGAAGAATTCCTAACATATTTTGGAAAGAAATAAGATTCACAGCAGAGAAAATAATGATAAAATCATTTATTTATTTTATTTATTTTTATTTGTTTACCAGGGTAGTGCACTGAGCAGCACTGACCAATTTCAGGCTCAGCCTGGGTGAAATACAAAATATTTCACAAACAAAAACTCAGAAATGAATGTACAGAATAATGGAAATATTTAATGAATTTTTAATACCATAGCAAATGTTATTGATATTAATGTATCTTTTATAATTAAGCATTTTCAAGTTTACTGTACTGGTTTATATGCTGATGGAAGCCTGGCTTCCCACAGACCTCATTCTAGGTATTTTATAGACAGTAAAACGTTAATCCTATGCCACAGGATTAAAAGAAGTGGGTTTTTCAAAGATGTTAAATGCAATTTTAAATCAGATTAAATAACTTAGGACTAATAAAACAGAATGTATAACAAGACTCCATCAGAAATACATACAAACACACATATATATGTGCATGTGTGTATATGTATGCATATATATATATATATATATATATATATATATATATATATATATAGTTCCCTTTCACAAGATCGAGTTACTGACAGCCTCGAAGCTTGAGCCCAGAATCTCGAGTTTTCAGTAACTCAAAATTGTGAAGGGAAGAGAAGCATACAAAAAAAAAACAAGTTTACTTATATGTATGCAGGGGCTGAGTCCCCCTGCACTCCTCCTGCTTAAATATCTCAGCTCCGTGACTGCACTATAGCAGAGGAATGGATATTCTCCCATTGTGCACTTCTGCATACAGCGCAGAATGGGATATTTCCCTCATCTCCATTGTAGTGCGATCTCAGAGTTGGTATATTTAAGTAGGGTGGGTGCGGGGGCTGCAGGGGGGCTTGCCCCCTGCAAAAACATTGTAAAGACATTTTTGGAACGCTTTAGAATTTCGAGTTGCTGAAAACTCGAGATTCTGGTTTTGAGCTTATGAATTTCGAGCTTTCAGCAATTCGAGATTCTAAAGGGGAACCATATAAATATATATATATATATATATATATATATATATATATATATATATATATATATATATATGTGTGTGTGTGTGTGTGTGTGTGTGTATGTATGTACAATATTTGTATGAGGCATAATAAAATAATGTCCCCAACATAGTCCTTAGCATAATAGCACTTGTAAATGAAGTAAATTTTCTAAAGCAAATATTGATACAAATTAATAGGAAGTGAGATAAGTGAAAATGATTCCTCTTATATCAGTTGACAGGTCCAGCTGTTGATAAGCAGGGTTATATAGCAAGTGATACATGTAAATTGATTAGTAAGGGGAATGAAGCATATAGGTAGCACTACAGATGGAACATGCAGTAGTTATTGGGGTGAGAGGCCTGAAGGAATTTTTATGTCTGTTTATTTTAACAATCTTATATCAGTAGGCAACTTTTTTCCAAATTTTATTACTAGTGCTGGGAAGTATTGCATCACCAAATTTTGGAACATATGGCAATGTGGAGCCACTGGTGAGTAGATCGTCTGAGTTGCTGCAGACAAACTCTCAACTTAGGTCCTTATATATACATTGGCAGATTGAAAAGCAGAGGAGTCTGTGAGCTGAGAATAGTTGTGCAGATGTTTGATAGTAGTGACATCGCAGCCATCAGAGATCATGTTGACAGAAACCCTGCTGGGTGTGACTAGTATACCCAGAAACAAAATGGTTGACCATATTAAATGCTTGCTCCAGTTTGTTTTGAAAAGGTGAGACTATGTTATCAAAGATGTGTGACAAGTACATGAGACAGGCTAGAAGGTAGGACTTAGATATGGAGACACTAGTTTGGGCTTTTTGGAAAGATTTAGCCATGTACAATTTGCCCACATTGAGATTAGCTTTTGCAATTGTGTTGTGCTCATGGAAACATAAATTAATTTGATTATCAAGGGTAACATGAAATTCCTTAGGTGGTTTTAGTTTACAATTAAGTTAAAACTGAGTGAAGTTATGTGAAGCATCTTAAAAACAAATAAACAAGAGCTTCAAGTTTTAGATACACTCAAGAGTCCTCTTCTGTGAATGGCTGAATGACCTATAAGTATTAAATGTATTGCATAACAGTAATCCATATTCTTAAGTTAATAAGTTCACTGAGGCCTGTGTGGTATATCAAAGACAGCCAAGAAACACAAAATTAAATTTTCTAAGACAAACCCAGTCTTCTAATTCAATTCTGACATGTAAAAGTGTTGTAAAAATGTAATAACTGTGGTATTTATTCTGATGTTTGGAGGGCAGAGTATGTTAAAATGATTTCATAGCAGTCAAATTTACATTTATATTGCACTTTGGCTTCGATTCAGAAATGCGTAATGTACCATGTAATACTCTTTATATCATAATGTCTCAGCATGTTATATTATAGTGATGCAGACACTGCTACAGTGGTGGAACAGCTCCAATCTGTAGTACTGCATCAGCCTTGCTTGCAAAGATCACATGCAAATGCAGCAGGTCAAAGGTGTGGCTAATGCTAATTAGCTATGTATGCTTTGCTGGAACTTTTTTCAGAATTAGAATAGGATGGGAAAACAACTCAAAGAATATCTCAACCATGATATCGGGGGACCAAATCAAATTCTTTGGGTAGAAGAGGAGCTGTAATTTCCACAGCAGTTGATCTCTGTGAAAATGCATGTGTGTGTGTGTGTGGGGGGGGTGTTTGTGTGTGTATGTACATCTGTGTGTCTGTGTCTGTGCATATGCATCTGTCTGTGTCTGTGTCTGTGTATATATTTATAAATCCCTGTGCATCTGCACTCCATAAATTGGTAGGGGGAATACAAGTGAGGTTACCTGTAATTGCTCCGTTTTTGATTTAAAGACATGATAATGAGGTATTAATAAGATGTTGCTTCATGTGGCTTTATCAGGTCTTTGAACCACAGTATATCAATGCTACATTATTGGCATTATGGCAGTCATGAAAGTTCTGCTTGCAATGTTGTAGTCATTAACACAATAGCAATATGAATACTAAATTTTCCCTTTTATGAATATATGTCAACTACACTTATAGGGAATGTTAATTTTTAGTAAAGTGATTGACGAAAGCACTGTTAGAAATCAATCTCTAACCAATGGGAACAAAGCATTCCTGCAAGTAGAAAAAGCAACCAAGACAGTTCAGATGCCCTACTTATACCTTACTGGTAAGTAGCAAAGGAGCATTAGAGGCTAGGCCATGTACTTTAATCAAAGTAGAAGTAAGACTTAAATATAAAAGAAATTCAGCTGATAGATATCCATATATATACTACACCATTTATAGCCTCAGCATTAAGCGTTTATTATTCTTCCATAGCAGGAAACAGGCAGAGAGGTCACTGGATGAATTTCAGCAAAGCAAGTTGAGTGCAGAACTCTCTGTAAAATGGTGATGAACATATATGGTGCATGTACATGTGTTATGACTAGTTTTATTAGCATCTGTAAAGGGAACAAGGAAAAATCTGCTGCAGTTACAAAAGGAATGAACAAGACTGACATTACCTTTAGGTGCACATCTATTATACAGCACTGCATCATTTCTGGATGTCACTTTATGACTATTAATGACTATTGATGAAGAGTCTTGGAATGGACATAGTGCTGGAAAGCATAAGAATGGCTATTCATTCTGCATGAAAAAGCTGTTTATTTGGTCTTTGCACTACTGTCTATGTATTATAAGATAGGATTACTTACTTGGGCTGAAATCCAGTAAAGGAATGGCTGGAGTCTACACTACAGCATGCCCACAGAGTCTGCCCTATAACCATGAATATCGCCTGCACTGTTTAATGCCAAGGAACAGTCTTGAAATTGCCATACTTTGAGATGACCCATCTAATGAATCTCAGCTTCAAGCTGCAGATCATGATCTATAGAACAGAAGCTGGGTCCTGGGATATTTACTATTGAAAGTTAAAATATGAAAAGGAGTGTATATACATATCTTGGACAACTAAGATATTTGTTTATTTTTCCTACACTTTGTTGAGTCCAAACTAAAGGAGTTTCATCTGGCCAAATTCAGCTCAGCAGTGTTGAACTCCCTGATCACTGTTTTCCATAGAGTGTCACTTCTGGTGTAATGTCTAAGTGTATACTCCTGCAATGTCTAGGTGTATACTGGTGCAATGTCTAAGTGTATACTGCTGCAATGTCTAGGTGTATACTGGTGCAATGTCTAAGTGTATACTGCTGCAATGTCTAGGTGTATACTGGTGCAATGTCTAAGTGTATACTGCTGCAATGTCTAGGTGTATACTGCTGCAATCTCTAAGTGTTTACTGGTGCAATGTCTAAGTGTATACTGGTGCCATGTCTAAGTGCATACTGCTGCAATCTCTAAGTGTATACTGGTGCAATGTCTAAGTGTATACTGCTGCAATGTCTGAGTGTATACTACTGTAATGCCTAAGTGTACACTGGTATAATGTCTAAGTGTATACTGGTGCAATATCTACGTTTATATAGTGCAATGTCTAAGTGTATACTGCTGCAATGTCTAAGTGTACACTGGTGTAATGTTTAAGTACATACTACTGCAATATCTACATGTATATGGCATAATGTCTAAGTGTATACTACTGTATTGTCTAAGTGTACACTGGTGCAATGTCTAAGTGCATACTGCTGCAATCTCTAAGTGTATACTGGTGCAATGTCTAAGTGTATACTGGTGCAATGTCTACGTGTATATGGTGTAATGTCTAAGTGTATACTGGTGCAATGTCTACGTGTATACTGCTGTAATGTCTAAGTGTATACTGGTGTAATGTCTACATGTATACTGCTGTAATGTCTAAGTGTATACTGGTGCAATGTCTATGTGTATATGGTGTAATGTCTCAGTGTATACTGGTGTAATGTCTACGTGTATACTGCTGTAATGTCTAAGTGTATACTGGTGTAATGTCTACGTGTATACTACTGTAATGTCTAAGTGTATACTGGTGTAATGTCTAAGTGTATACTGCTGCAATGTCTAAGTGTATACTGGTGCAATGTCTGCAGGTATACTGCTGCAATGTCTAAGTGTACACTGGTGTAATGTCTAAGTGCATACTGGTAATAGTTAATTTGCTTTCACATATTTCTCTTTTCCTGTAAGTACAACCATTAAGTTAGTATAACTTGTATAACTTATGCAATTTAAGGGCTGCTCCCCACATGAAGGCACAGGGTAGCTCCCCCTATCCTGAACAAAAATACTTACATTTAATGTATTTTTTCATCAGATTGAATTCCTAATCATTTATGGTCTTATGCTCAGTGAATTACATCTGCACTAAGTTATACCTTTGCAAATCATACTGAAAGCAATACTTGCCAAATGTCATTGAAATGAATGGAAAACAGCAGTAGTAACTAAGACTAAAAATACTATAGTAAATGGATATGTGGAATATGACAGAAGCTGGTTCATGTGATTCAGAAATGTCATTTAATCCATTCCATTTCCTGTAAACCACTTAACCTATTTTAGGGCAACATTGGAGCTGGATATTATCTCATCACTTGATGGGGGCAAAGCTATGAAGTCTTAAATGTGGCAACAACCCATCACATAACACATGCACACATTCATCAACACATTTTGGCAGTTCAAGTCACTTACAACACATATTTGTGATGCTAGAGCAAACCAGATCATCTAGTAAGAATGTACATACACAGAGGGAGGAAGATAGAGGCTACAACTGAGAAAAAAACTGGAGAACCAGGTACTGTGAGCTAGCAATTCTAACTATAGTACCACTGTGAAATATATTTTATGATTTTTCTCTTATCTTCCAATGCAAAGTATTTCACATATCACACTCCAAATCCTACCACATACTAACTATACACTGTATTATATAAGTGGCAGAATTCTTGCAAATGTGCAAGCAGTTATATCACATGCTGCTGCTTACTTCTATATGAGAAAGCTAGTTATTCTGCATAGCCTGTCAGCGTAGTACTGCTTATCAGTGCTAGAAATTAACATTGTACACGCTGATATCCAGCAATCAAAACAATAAAAAATACATGTCTGACATAGATAACCATATTTTATTTGCTTTCTTAAGCTGTAATCATAATTTTGTATGTAACCAGTATAATACATCTTGGTTGACATTCCTTTAAAAGTATGCTTTTGGAAAGGTCATGAGATGGAAAGTAATTTCTGATAGAAATCAAGATGTTTTATTTCTCATTAAAACACATCCCTGTAAGGTTTACTAAGAAGTTTTCCAGCCATTATCTAAAACATTTATTCATTCACAGGCCGAACTTCACAACTTTGATCTTTTTCTTTGCAAAATGCATGAGATGAAGTCTACTGTGTCAGTTTCAGTGTCATGATACTTTCTTTCTTCCTAGCTGCAAAGATGAAAAGGCAGAAACATTCCCATTGGATTTGTGGGATATAAAAAGGTTTTGTGAATTCTGTCACTGGTGACACACTCTGTCATTTTGATATTCTTGTCCAAAACCAAATCCCTGTTGAATAAAGGAAAAAATATATATGAGTGACAGTCTTTCTATATGACTAAATGATGACATATGTTAGATCACGAGGGCATATTACATATAATAGCCACAACAAAACAACTTTTGAAAAAGATTACATCCTGGAAACATGCTAAATAATAGAGTGTCCGTGGGCATTCAA
Source organism: Protopterus annectens (assembly GCF_019279795.1). NCBI lineage: Eukaryota > Metazoa > Chordata > Ceratodontiformes > Protopteridae > Protopterus > Protopterus annectens. The sequence goes on from NC_056735.1 coordinate 573,801,403, forward strand.
TAGGTCTGGAACTCCCTGTAGTGGCTATGACATTTTGTACAACAAGCAATGCTGTCACAACAATCAAACTTAACAGAAAACATTGACTACACAGTTTGTTTCAGGATCTAACCTTTACAGATTCAATTACCTTACAAGAACATTGCGTGAACCTTATCTGTAATTAGTTTCAAAGTTCAGTTATGATTTGCATATGGGAATACCAAATTAAAAAAAAACACATTTTTCAAAACATGTCAAATAATTAATATACTTAGGAAACAAAGTGTGGTTTATTTAGATGCAAGTGAGTCCAAGATAAATATTTTGTCATCCTAAAATTCAGATGACAGTATATGGTTACACAACTCAGTCGAGAAAGAACTTGAGCAGTTTTTGTCTTCATTTAATTTTTGTCAAACATTAATTTCTGAAATATCATGTGACTTCCAACAGTTCTAAATTGACAGAGAATGATATAGTTTTGAAGACATGGAGAAGTTGGGATAATACTGAAGCACTTCAGATTAATGTTGGAAATACGTTCAAATAAACATGCCCCGGATTTAATAAACTCAGTGTAGGAATAGTGTAATCCCTACATGGAGTGAATGGTATTCGAGTCTGCAGCTCCCCCTCAGCAGAGTGCCTTGCGTATTAATGAAGGTGCGCTACTGTGAGGGATCCATGTACATGGTTAATGAATCAGTGCAAGGTGTTGTGCTACAGTGCTCAGAGATGTGTAACACACCCCTTGCACTGTCAAAGTGCCATATGGCACTAAAATATTTAAGTGAAGTGTCCTTGGACACTTGGTTAAAACTAGAATTATGTATTTCACACAGGGGGTGTGTTAAAGTGTCCTTAATACACCCCTTGCACTGTCAAAGTGCTGTATGGCACTTAAAAGGATTAAAGTAAAGTGTCCTCAGACACTTATTTATAATTATGTTCATGTATTTCACACAAGGGTATGTTACAGTGTCCGTAATACACTCCCTGGACTGTCAAAGTGCCATACAGCACTAAAATATTAAATTGTAACTGTGTCCCTGCCAGTATGTAAAATAAATATGTAGGGGGTGTGTTACAGTGTCTATATCACACTCCCTGTAATGTATGAGTGCTTATGGCAGTACAATTAAATGTGGAAATGTCATTTTGTCCCTGTGTATATTTTTTTTTCTTTTTTTTTTTTTTGTGTTTGTGCAGCATGGTGCAGCGCGTAGCAATAAGCACATGCCCGAAATCTAAAAATAGAAACCAGATGCTTTTATTTTTTGCTCAAAATGTCAAGTTTAAGCATAGCTGAGCTGGTTTGTGTGGCACAGCACATTACTCAGAAAAGCTTAAATGTAACATAAAGATATATGGAAATGTATAGCTGAAAACTTCACACCCATGCTAACTGAATGGTTAGAGTCCCAATTTTCTACATAGTAGGTGCATGGTTTGAATATAGGGCAGGCCATTCAGCTTTTATATGTGATAGCAATACTTTATACATTAATCTTCTCTTTTATTGATGTATTTAGTGACATTTGTTAACTGGGTTAGTCCAGATGATCCACAAGCTCATTTTCAGTGGAGTCACGTGGAGCAAAGCTCCAGTTATACACAAGTGTCCAATACATGACAGTCACACTCCAAGATAATGTAATTAACACACATAAGGTTAGGGCATGTAAAGTAAAATGCATACATAATAATAAAAGCATCCCTAATAAAGAATGACTTTCAATATTTTTTTTTAATTTGTAAAATATTAGTTTACCTATTAGCCAAGCAAGGTTTAAGCAGTCCTCCGCTCAGCTAAGTGGGTTTGCACACTACTAAGCAGTGCTAAGCATTTGCCAATTTAAGCACTGCTCAACTAAGCTTAGTGGATTTGCACACTGCTAGGCGGATCTTAGCATTTTTAAAAATGGTCCTATGGTGGCAAAGGGTGGGAAAATAGCCTTATTTGAGCTGCACAGGTGGGAATACAACCAGAACCTGTTGGAGTTTTATCCCTGTACAAGCTATGGCTGGAAGTGGAGAGGGGTCATGCTTTTGGGCACAGCATTGGGGCATGTTGGAGTCCAGGGTCATGGTTGTAATCCTAGTGAAAGACCATGATACCAGATTGCTGCAGGGCCAGTAACATGGCTCTGAATACAAGTCTGAGGCCTGGGATTGTCTGGCACATAACCACACCAGTGCCACTGGAATCCCTCACACTGGTGAGCAGGTGTGTCATCATTATGATGACCTGAAGCAAAGGAAGGGGGATCTTGGCCCAATGGATCCAAGATGTTCAGGACCAGAATACCACAGAAGTTTGTAAGTATAGCAACCGGTCATTTATCAAATCGTAGTATGAATATCTGATAGACAGTATGCATAATAGTGTGCTTCCCTCCACAGCTGCAGAGGAGAGGGCTCACAATTTAGTTGTCCATGCAGCATGTGTAGCGAGGATGCGCTGACAGTGTGGTGAGTACAGATCTATCTTACAATATATAGTACAATAAATAAGAAAGAGTACATTGTTTACTGCCAGTAGGTATAGTGTGTTCTAAGTGTACTGCAATAAATGTGTTCTTAGACCTACACTGATATAAGTGAGTAATGCCAGTTACTGTGCAATACAGATGAAGGCATCAAACATGCTAGTATTGATGCTAAAACATGTAATACAGTAGTAATAATGTGTAAGAATGATATAAGTATATACTGTATTAATATTAAGGATCTTGTAATAAAGTACACCATGACTGAAAGTGTGAAGGCAATGAATGACATTCATTCATCATCTACAGGATATACAGTACAACTGCAGTCAGAATTTTGAATGCAATAAACCACTGTGTCATGTCACCCTCAATAAAGTTCTTTCCCTCAAGTGTTGCATTTATTCTGGTCTATTGTTGAAGAAATCCAATTGTGCAGGTGTTCCACAGCAAATATGGCTATGTCACCATGAAGTGACTGGAGTTTGGCTGATAAAGAACTGTTATGCTAAAGTTTAGATGTGGGGCTGTACAACAAGATAGCATGCAATTTGCTATATGTTCTACACTAAGATCCGAACCATAATAGTAATATGTAATGTATTACAGTGTGTTTCTCTCAGGTCTTGTGTTAACCTTTGCATTCAGCTATATGTATTCCTGAATGTAGGTACGCCAATGCAGGCAAGTATGAGACTGTAATAGCTGCACACTGGAAATATACCATACATATTCCCATCTTCTAGGGGTTAAATGTATACACCTATATTCCAACTATTAATATACACTTCCCCTACTGTCTACATCATACATGAATCTCATGCATGTATGTTCAACTGTCACTGCAGTCTTCTGTGACACTCTACCTATATTACCAGGTCAGACTTTCTAACAAAGTGAGCTTTAGGCACAAATCAGTCAACCACCACACAGCAGTGGCCAAGTAGCTTAGTGCAATAAAAAATAGAAATGTTGTTCATTTTTGCAGAAATAGACCAGAGTTTGAATCCAGGGACCTGTACTAAGATGTATTTATAATAACAGAAAAGTAGTCCTGACTATTTGTACAAACTGTCATGTAGTGTTAACAGATATTTTCTCCACAGGGCGTACAGGTAAATAAATATTTGTAGTAGCTGTATGAAGGGTATACTAATAAACTGTATCCAGATGTACTAGTGTATAAACAACAGTATTCAGCAAGTTGATAACACTCCATTAAATAAAACATCAGGCAGTACAGTAGTATTCCAACTGAATTAGACAAATTAAATGTTCCACTGTTGGTACGGATATATGCCTGATGTGTCAGTGAATGTGTGCTGATAGTCCAACCACATGCCTACAAATGACAGCAGGATAGGTGTATACACCATGCACTGTGCCCGATGTATATCTCTCAGGTGTCATGCTCTCATGGCTGGTGATCACTGTTGCCATTAACCTTGGACACAGATATAACTCCATTTGAAGTTTGCCAGTAGCACACTCACACAACATCAGTGCAGGGTACACCTTGTTAGTCATATATGTTACTCTCACATGTACAAGCCCCCTGTAGTTATGTACCTATAGTTCTTACAGCTTGGCCCACACCATTCCATTTCAGCAGGTTGAGAGGTATGTATGTGCTACAGAAGCTTTAGGGCACATGTAGATGTAAAGTAAGGGCAGACCTGTAGAGTATTGAGCAGTACTGTTGTGAAAAATAATGCCTATACAGTTGTTAATGGAATGTTTTTCTCTCCCTCCACTCCTTATCTTCATCACAAATTATTATTGTTATACTATGGGCATGGTTCATTTCCACATATATTGTTCTCAAAACCTAATGTTTGGCCTTGTGTTGTATTATTGGTTATATATTTCAATGGTTGCATACTAACATACCTTGTTGAAATTCCACCATCGTTGGCCTATTGCTGTAGCTGTTACTGGCATGCTGTTACAATAATGACTGTTATCCCATTTATGCCTGTGTTCCATATGCTATGCAATTCTAATGTTTTGGGTTAATTGGAACACTCATGCATGGTGTTATAACTAATGTTGAAATGTTTTGTTCATGACTAACCATTACACTTTTACAAACCTCAACATGATAGCACATTTCGGTAGGCCAATCCCAGTGGATCTGCCTGTCACTCCTAATCTGGCCATGGCACTGGGTCCCATCACATCTGGGACCCAACCTGGAGCAGCCTCCTCCGCTGGTCCTGCACCACCCTTGGGTGGAACTGCCTCAGGGGACAGGGGCTGACCCCCTGGGTGCAGGTGCGGAGAAGACCCTGTCACCCAACACTAGTTTCCAGGGATGGTGCAGAAGGTTATCCAGTAGGATTTGGATGACCGCCTGTACCAGATAGAGAGCAGACTGATGCACCTCAAGGGGCAGGCTGGCCCCAGTGCCCAGCCCCCAGCACAGCCACCTTTGGGCCTATGAATGGGTAGTGGTGACTGCCCATGGGTGCGAACCTCACTCCCACTGTTTGCATCTGGGGGCACTTGGTCCTCTGATTCCAGCCAGCCTCCTCTTCCAAGGTGTTTACCCCCTCATGTGTCATACACTACCCCTGTCTGCTGTCTTGTCTGTCTGCAAATGTAATATCTCCTACCAAACTTACCTCCCCAAACGTACCTACAACCCTTCCCAAACATTCTACTCTAGCCTTAAAATAAAAAAAAAGTCAGGCACCTGTCCTGCAAAAAATATGCTGTCCCATACATAGCTCTCCATTTTGACCACATGTACACTGGCATCAATCAATCATCACAGCAATTAATCAACCAAGTTATGTCGCCCACACCCTCCCTGTGGAATGTGAGTCTCCAAATTCCAAATTGTCCACAACATGCACAGCTGTTGTTGTAGAAGAAATGGATAGCTATGGTCCTTTCCTACACCCATCCTGTACATCCCTACCTGCCTTTCATATTGTTTTTCCCACTGATTGCCCCCTTTTCACCAGTTTTCTGTCACCCCTTTTTTCTTTTCTTTTTTTGGAAATAGCACGGATTTAAGCAGGGATAAACAGCACTAAGCGAAACTATGCATACCTAAGCACTGCTTGCCGTTGTGGCACAGCATGCAAACCCACACAAACCTGCTTAAAACTTCTTTAATTACCCTATCTGATTCACCCACTGTTCTGCCCAGCAACAAAGTTACCAGCCCTGGCAAGTCTCCAACCCAGGACCCACTACATTACAGTCAGAGCAATGCACCACTAGACCAACAGAGCACACTGGGGGTTGTTGTTTGTTTCTAAACATATCATGCAGTACAGTGATGTAATATTAGGGAAAAATGACACCCCTGTCAAGTATTGAACACAGGACTTTCTGAACTATAGTTAGAGAAAAACACCACTAGGTCAACTCAGGCCTGGGTAATTACTGTTTGTTTCTAACTATATCATGCAGTACAGTGATGTAACATTAGGGAGAAAAGAGACCCCCTGCCAAGTATAGGCCGCAAGATCCTCTGAACTACAGTTCACTGCAATACACCAGTAGGCCAACTCATCTCTGGGGAATTACTTGTGTTGTTATGAAGATATCCTGAATATCAGTGACACTACTTCTACATATAACGTGATAAATGACAGCGTACTTGGGCCTGTGACCAGTACACAGCCGAAGACATATTGATGGATCGATGGGAGGCCTACTGTATCAGGTAAAGCTGACAACTGCACATGCTGTTGCAGAATGTCCACAGTTGTGTCATCTATGTATGGCATGGTTGTCATCAAAGCTATTCTGTGTGCTGACATAATGGCAAAGCAGTGCAGATTGATTTCACAAAAACATGACAGACAGGTCAGTGTCACACTTCATAGCCATCCAAACACACATGTTCATGCCAATCCTGTGTAACACACTGTATGTATGCACATATGTCTTGCAACTACACCTCCCATAATAATTACTCCATAGCTCTATCTGTAACATTCTCAGCATATCTGACATATGGAATTCCACAGTTCAGGCCCACAGTCCAGTCTGTTGCATGACAACTACATGCTTGGCAATACAACCTACAAATAACTGAGCCCTGCAATGTCCAGCAGACCCGCTTGCTGCTACCACAGTCACTGCCACCCAGAGTAGCATGTCAAAGGCCTGGAGGGTGGGACACACATCAAAAATATCTATATGTGTCCTAAACCTCCACTACCACTGTCTGTATGGTACTACTACTTAACATATGTATCAGAGGCACATGGTTTACCTTCATTTAGTTGAAAGTTTAATATGCGATCACTCTATTATGTAACTTACTTTAGCGAATTTGAGAATGGTATGAATTAAAATGTCAAAAATGGTATAGTGGAAGATCCAGTTTGACCATTTTCATACTGCAGCACAACACTGACACTTAGAGGACATTTCCTAATGTCTACAAACGTTGTTATGCAGGGAGGCAAGCCCCCCTGCACCCCCCACACCCTCTTCTGCTTTAATATACTAACTCTGAAATCGCACTACAGTGAAGGAAAGGGTAAATGTCCCTATCCCCACTATAATGCGATCTGCTCCCAGAATGCGGACTTCAAATGAGAGAATGCACATTGGCATTCGCTCATTTGAATTCACAAAAATGGAATTCAACATTCCCAAATCTTGTCTTCGTACTTTCGCACTTTGGTGCATCGTACAATGGCCTACTGACTAAATGAAGGGAAACCAAGACACATGCCTCACCTAGACTGTAATGGGTACCCTCACCCTGGCCATGCTGTGACACAGAGCTGACACTGCTCCCTCACTGACATATACAGCTTGCTCTCTCCCAATGTTTTCACAATCCCCAGCATATTCCCCAACCTCTTAGTGCAAGAAATGTGGACAAAGCCTGACAAAATGGTGGAACAAAGGCCTAAAAATAGGGACACATTTTAAATATTGCTTTTATAAACTTAGAAATTTGCTAGAATAACATAAGTTGTGTTAGCATGCATTTTCTGAAGGAAATGAAGTCTGAAACTGAAATCCATGTCATTATTTAGTGACTTCAGTTCTTAGAGCATCCTAGTGATTTGTTAGAAAAACACAATTTTTCTGAGGAACAGACCAAAAATGTGAGGCAAAAATCTGGACATTCTGCGAAAATCTGTACAGTTGAGAGGTATGACCCCAGTATGACTCCTGCCCAAATGCAGCAGCTGCGACCTGCCACACATGCAGCTATATGTTCAGCTACCTGCTACAGACCTACCATACCTCTCAAACACCTAGAACAGGGCATCCACACAACACCCATACATAAAGGGTTAGGGGGATGTTCAGGTGACATGGACATGTATCAGTCTCCCCCTACAAACATACACAGCTGACATACCAGAATTAACTGCAGCAGCATGCACAGATAAAAATGATGTATGACACTCACATCTGCCTGTCTCCTTACTGAGCCTAGCACACATTGTTAAAGAGTTACTTGCCACAGAATCACAAACTCTGTTAGCAATGGCCAAACATGGCATGCAAAGCTGTGGGCATAACACATCAATCTAAACAGTGAATAGTATTTCTACATACTCTCTGTGATGCTGTAGCCCCCCCCCCACACACACACACATACACACACACACACACCTCATCACATGCCAGGAATAGGGCCAAGGCTTACATGAAGGCATTAATTATAGGACTGTGTTCCCATGCCATTGGCTAATTGCAATGCAGCCTAGCTGTTCACCATGCAATTAGATAGTGGGAGTCACAGATTGGTGCACAGGCAATCACCTGTTTATGAGCATTACCTAAAAAAGGCAAGCTGCTGCCTATAGTAAACAGGTCTGACACTTTCTTCATGGAGACAGACTGTGATTCTGTAGGAGACTACAACTGGATTTCCTCTCACAAAGGAGTACAGCAATATACCAGGTATGTCATGGAATTAAGTATGTAATGGAATGCAGATGGGGGATGCAGTCATGGAGAATAAGAATTTACACAGTATGTCTCAACCACATTTCTTAGACTGACATGTTGCTGTTAGTCTGCTGTCCACCACCTACGGTCATACCTTATGGCTCTTTCTGCAGTGACATAGATCACAGCTCTGGCCCCTGACTCACCCCAGCAATGGTCAGCTCCCATATGACTGCTACTGGATTGCTTGTTGTACAATACTGACAGTAAGTACTGGTAGATACAGCTGGCATATCACATCATATACTGTCAGTGAGCCCCTCTCAATATGTGAATGTCATACAGGCTTAATTCAAAGATTGTCCAGGTGTCCCTGACAGTTTATGTCGTACTCTGGCTAGGTCACTGTGTACTCCACACCTGTATCTCATTACCTGACACCTATGGCTAGCATACCTGGTGACCTTCTGCAGCACAACAGCAGGTTATAGACACTAGTAGTGGGGGGGGGGGACTGGCTCTGCCTCAGCAGCAGTGAATGCATATTGACCATACAATGTAAGGGAATGAATACAGTACCAGATATTCATGTACCATACTGTATTCCCAGGGGTCTGGCATGTCACAGACACGTTCCACAAACTCTTGGGACAACCATCACATATTGCCCAACTGGTGTCAGGAAATCCACATTTGTCTGGCAGGGCTCTACATCTATCAGGCGCATGTACACGTTCTGCAAACATCTGGGTACTGCAGATGTTAGACATAAAAGGAGGACATCCTACACCACATATGCACTGCTCTCAGTTATTTTGTAGCACAGCTGTTGCTGGAATGTCCACATGCACTTGTACTACCCCTCAACTATTTGTCGAATGTAGGCTGGATGACATGGTACTGTAACATTGCCTATAGGGGACACCCAACAATCAGTGGCAGTGATGGGTGTGGATGCAACAACACAGTCTGTCACAGTAGTCAGTCCATATCTGGTATTCCTGGTACCATATGAGGTTATTAGGCTATGGGCCCTGAACAACCATATGCCTAGGCCAGATGTTAGCCCATGTGAATGCAAGGCAGCACCTGATGCTGAAGTCCAACAGGGAGACAGGTGGTATCCCAAGGGTCTATGTGCAATTAACCATACAGTTATCCAGGTTATGCCTGCAAAGGTCTAAATAGCTACCCTGCCTGATGTAGACAGGGTGCCCATTCCACTGCAGGGTGATTGTGTGGGACACACATCTGAGCTGCCAACATGCCCAGTTCATGTCCCACACCAGGTTGAGGTGATGTGTGTGTGTGTGTGTGTGTGTGTGTGTGTGTGTGTGTGTGTTAACAGAGTGGAGCATGAGTTGCATTTGTGCAGCAGTCCCAGCAATGTGGAGTTTGTGATTGCATGGCATGTCACACTGAAGTCACCCCTGAGGAATGCGTATGAAACCAGGTAGAGGCTTGCCCTTATAGCCTATCGGTATATGGTAGATGTTTGATGCTCTGGTATCCCATGTTGGGGAACCTATGTGATGTCCCCAGCCTCTGCATATGCTGTGTGATGTGAATGATGTACAGGGTATTATACAAATAATGGACCTCATTGGTCAGAATATGGGGATGTTTATACCCCATGTCCCTTGATGACATACCCTTATGTATGACATGGGCCATGTACAAGGTGTACCTTACAATGAGAGCAACATTGTGTTGAAATGTCATGTTGTCAAAGACCTGTGTTCACAGTTCCCTCACAACTAATTGTGTGCCTAGGATGTTATTAGTACTGTGATACTATGTGGGGATGTCACTCTACCCAAAGGAGTTGTCACTGCATGTCCTGCTATGTGGCCTGAGGCCATGTGTCTGGCAACAGTCATGTATCTGTGTGAGACCCTCCTAGGTAGATATCGACATCACTAGGGCATCTGATGACAGCATACAGCATGCAGTCATCCGCAGACATGGTCGGACATAGGCTAATGGCTGTTACATGCACCTCAGGAATGTACATCACACATAACAGAGGCCCAAACATGGAACAATAGGTGACACACATAGTTATGGGTCAAACGCTTGAGGTGGATTCCCCTAGGTGGAATAGGTAAGTCTTGTTAGCACACCAGTGTGCTACCCCAATGGTAACATATGGTGTGATGCATACATGGGGTTGTTATATCTATAATGGCCACGGGGGTTATACTGTCACAGAGTTTGTCCAGGTCAAGGCCTAAGTGTGCGTGACAGATTGTGTGCAGGTCGCCAAAGTGCTTGTTACTAGGGTTCACTATAAACTGTGCTATTGCCTTGCAGAACAGCCTAGTTAGGCTGCTGGGTCTATCATGTTACTGAGTGGGGAATGCACCAACTTAGTCTAAAGGGGTGACAGTGGTCATCCATCAAATTGCTGGGACAAAGGTGGTAGTCAGTCCTCCTTTGAATATGGTTCCTTATGGTGTTTTAGGGTTATGCTTGGGGTCATGTAGGATGTATCCTGTGATGTGATACGCTCCCATGGCACATGTGTACCATGACTTTCACATGGCAGTGGTGACCTGTTCCCTACATATAGGAGATGGGGGAGGTACTTTGGCTAGCCTGATGTACTGATGGGAAAGACAGGGGGGTGAGGACTACATGAACTCTGTCAGGCATCCAGTATGCTATAGCAACAGCACTGGTATAGCTGATGTCCTTGATCACCTCAAGTGAGCAGCTGCAGGTGCTACCTGCACTGTTGCAGTCATATGTGCAGTAGGAGAGATGACTGTCTTCAGTGGATGCAGACAATACAAGCTCTGTGTTTGTTGTTCAGGTTTGTAGGACTGACCCCATTCTCATGTACAAGCTAAGGAGACATTGCTCCTAATTGGGCACCTGCCCCTACTGTGTCTCAGCCAGCAGTATGTCATCCCTGTTATGGACAGTATGTATTGCAGATGTCCACCAGACATGTGTACATATCCTAGCAGAGGATGATGTAGGCCTGCTGGATATGCCTGACTACATGCATCTGTACAAATGCACATAGAGTACAGCACTTGTGTGTATGTGTGGATATTGGTGCTAGTATTTAATGAAGGGTTGGGGGTTGTGAGGCTGTGTATAACCCCCAGGAGGATGTATTCCATGTTGGAGGTGTATATATGGCTGACACTAGCTAGATGGGTATTGTGGGAGATGGTGTGACTGCATGATGGTTGCTTTGCCATGGAGGATGACACTGTAAGGATGCTGCAATGGTAACCCATGTTGCATAATGTCAACTGCAATACACCTTCATCTCATGTGGGGGTAGCCCCTGCCTGCATCAAGGCATTTGTATGTCCACTGTCGATGGCTCTCTGGCCATTTGTGTGCTGGCATGGGTACACCTTACAGTGTATGTTAGGGTGGTTCAACTGACCCAGGATCCAGGGACAGACCTTACCCCTAATACAAATGATAAGGTCCATATAGGCCAAATGGGCTTCCTGATTACGTGTTGGCTGGTAGCTAACTGTGATTTGAACAGGTGTGTGCTGGCAATGGTGAAATGCCCCAGCAGTGTCTCCTATGCATATTTCTGCCTGTACAGCATGGAGGTGTGTATGTGTCTCACGTATACAGAAAGCCAATGTCCCATGGCCTTACCGACTACACTTTGGCATCTGAATTTATGATAGGATGGTTGACAAGGTAGGCTGGGCTGTTCTCTGCAGCTTTGAACCATGGTCTGTGTGACTGAATAGATATCTGCAGTTCCCAGGGTTATGACTGCTTACAATGAGGACAAGGTTATGTGTACACCACTAGCATTTAGCACCATGGCCTTCAATGTGTGCTGCACTGACACTTGTATGTTGGTAGTGATAACTTCACCACTTTTAATAATGGAGTTACTATGGTGCTGGCGAGAACCAGTGCTAGACACATAAAGACCAGTAAAGACAGATGGAGGCCATCTCTTGCAGAGCATCATTGTCTGTTTATCATATCATCCCAGACTCACAGGTACTGGAACTCCTAGAATATCACAGGATAAATGTGCACATGTTAAGGGGAATAATTCCCTGGTTGTATTGTGGCATCAGTCTGAGTGACAGCATAATGCAGCTTAAGGCTGGGGACATACCTGCCTGGGACACATAACCATTGTGCTCACTCATGTCTCACTGTAAATAGTCCAGGGATGTATATGTCAGGTCAGGCACACCAACATGTACTGTGACAGACCCATGACAGTACCTGTTGGTGAGAGACAGCACTGTGTATGCAATATAGTGGAGTCTGTCATGTGACACACAAGTAACTGTGACCATTCACATTCACAGCCAGGTCAGAGGCACACCAGTATGTCTCCACTGAAGTCCCCTATATGCAACATGTTTGACATGGGCTGATGACTATGTGGCATGGGACACAGGTGTGTGGTTTATGATGTATACAGCTTTGGTGTTCATGTGTGGCTCTGTCTCAGAGATCCACTTTGTTTGTGAATGTGTATGTTGAGGACCACTTCAGATATCTGTGTGTTGTGTAGGTGTGGGTGGTGTGTGATCTGTACTGATTGTGTTGACAACATGTTTGGGGACAGATATGCAGCCTTGATAGGGACAGAGCATGGACTGCAGGTTCCAAATGTCATTGCATTTCTCCCACAGTGTGTTCCTTGCTGGTGTTTGTAGATGGCTGCCCATCCATGCACATGAGACAGGTGCTACACAGTGCTAGGAAACCCATATTAACCACACTGGCTGTGGAAACTGTAGGACATTGTTAACCATATAGTCCATAATCTGAGGGAGGAAGGCCAGGGAGACTTGAGGGGTGGGCCTACAGACCACATGATTACTAATGTAGTAGGAGGCTGACACCACAGCAGACCATGTGGACAGGTTATGACCAAGCAGTAATAAGTGCAACAGGTTCATCCATTGCAACACCTCATAGCACATGCAGCAAGTAGCATGAAGCATTAGGATCAGGGGGTAATGCATGCTGTAGTGCCACTATGTTGCTGATATCCACATTCATACTGTGCTGATAGATGGCAGGGTTATGATGTGGAGATTAGCAGTAGATAGTGCTAGCAAAAGTGGATGTGTAGGGTCTATACATAATGATGAGCAATGTCATGCAGTCCTGTGATGTGTTCTTCTGTTCATGTCTGTCAGGTGGGACGTACAGATATCACAACTCACCCTTCTCAGAAGCTGACCCCACTGCAATTCTTATTGCCCTGAGACTCTGTCACTGGGTGCTGTTGTCAAGGATTCGCCACAACCAACAACAACGCACTGCACTGTGGGCAGACCTGGTAGCAACAGTGAATGATGTCAGCCAAAGGGACAGGTGCTACATACAGGTCCAACACCATGCTATCTCATACACCATGCACAGCAAAGGGCTGCAGCTGTGACCAGGGACCATGCCGGCACAGGGGGAGAACCTGCAATACAACCACCACTGTCAGCCACAGAGGAGTTCCTGGCACACCTGGGTTTAGCCACCAGCTCACAGGAAAACATCAGTACATATGTCATGGAGGTGGGTGGCACAGATTCTACAGCTGAGGAGCATCCAGTTAAGCCTCCAGTGGTCATCACGTTAATACTGCAGCATTCATAGTTGCACCCTCTGCATACGTGTATGCATATCTGAGGTCAATCTGCATTTGTGGGTGGGGATTTGTAATGCACACATGTGCACACATATTGTGAATGTCAACAATTTGCATAGTATCACACCTTGTACTGTACACATTGATAAATTCACATATTATTCTGTACCAATACCACGTGTGTGTGTGTGTGTGTGTGTGTGTGTGTGTGTGTGTGTGTGTGTGTGTGATGACAATACCTCTCCCCCACAAATACATAGGTACCTCTGGTGTGGCTGGGGAACATCAACCTGTAGCCGCTGAGTGTGTAACTGTCGTGTAATGGATCACCTATATCCTAGACATGTTAAGGGCTGACAGTTTGCCATGCACATGACTGTTAAGCTTATCCATGTTGTAATATGTGCATATTCACTTGTGGTGGGGTTCACTGCAGTGTATCAGACTGGTAATCACAGTAGCATATCTGCAGAAGCTGTAACATATTATCAGATAGTTTTGCATAGGTCTAGCCAGTCTGATATACGGGATGCATTATTATTGTGTAGATGATTGCACTGTGTGTTAGGTGAAGTTTCATCCCATATCCAACTTGTCACATATCTCACAGGTGTATAGTACTAGCAACATTAACTACACATAGCTGCACTGCATGTTGTTCAGGGCCTATCGAGAGTGTGTCTGTTGTGGTCTGATTGTGTGTTATGCATGGCATCAGTCAGAATGTGTGGTGTGGTGTGTATAATGCCTTTGTGGTACCTCACCTGTGTGTGTGTGTGTGTGTGTGTGTGTGTGTGTGTGTGTGTGTGTGTGTGTGTGTGTGTGTGTGTGTGTGTGTGTGTTGGATCAGGAAACATTATAGTCCAGGTATTCATGTAGCCATGTTGTCTTCCCCTCACAGGTCACCATGGAGGTTGGAGTGTGCCCCCCTCACAACCTGATGTCAGTGTGTCATCAGACTCTGATGATGATGGCCATTGTGAGGCAGAAGTGGGCTTGTTGGTGGCTAAGTCTGTCCCATTGGTTGACATCCCACTTCCACCCCCAGTGTCCATGCACACAGTCAGTATGCCCACACATACCCAGTCCCCAGCAGCCACAGATATTGGGCAGTCAGAGGGTGGTGGCATTGAACAGGAAAGTGTGGGGTCTATGGCATCTGTGACTGTAGACACTATTCATAGCCAGAGAGCCAGTGAGGCCCCACACAGGCAGACTGACAGGGGTGCTGAAAGGAAGACTACTGGCCATCCAGCACCTGTCAGAGGTGTCACATCACATGTCACCCGATGCATGTTCTGGTCTGTCATGCAGGCACAGGTAAATTGTTAACAGTACACCAGATGGATGCTCAGGGTCACGGATGTCACACTACCTGGCATGCATGACACCCTCCATGGCATTGGTGATGCCTTATTCCATTTTGCTTATGTAGTGGAGAGATGGTGGGGTGCAACATTGACACTCATTAACTGTGCAATGTCTGTGCTTGAACATGTGATGGGAGTAGGGCATCAGGCAACATCAGCTGAGAGTCCACGTGGCCATGCACAGTCACACTCCCATAGTGGCAGTACCACCAGCATTACCAATGGGAGGGTGCTGTCCACAGCAAAATGTGGCAGGCCATGGGGACATGGTCCTGGGTGTGACACAGATCCAGCAGATACCAGTTGCCATCAGGAAGTAGTACTGCATCTGGACTTGGGCATGGTGTTGCCAGTGCCATTCCTGACAGAACCAGTTCCCATGTTTGTGGCTGGAGATGGTGAACTGCACATTCTGCCATGTACGGTCCACAGCTGTCTGACATACCCTTGTGTAAGGCTATCACATGTCTTGACTGTGAGCATGCACACCCTCACACATCACTGTCACCTGCAGGTCACCGACAGATGCACACAGCTCCTCTCCATGGCCCAGCTGATCAGCATCCCTCCAGACACACACACATAATGTCAACTATATGGCACGGCCTAGGCTTTTGGCAACCCCACACCACACCCTGTGCATGTGATGATACCTGTGCCACATCCCTGTTTTCCATACCATTGATGCAGGGACATGCTAATATGTGAATATAGTACAGGTAATGGCAGTTTGTAGTGCAGTAGTGTTATGGCCTGTAAGGTGCTGTCTGCTGGCAATTGTCATGCATACACATCAAAGTGTACGTACCATTGTGCTATTGTGCTTTATCACTGTTAGTACTGCTGACTGACTGTTGTCTCATAGACCTTATTCTGTTTCCGTTCCAGGTGTCTGTGAGACTAAGTCATGGTGGGCTGCTGCCATTACCGGAGCTGAGGATGGCAGAGTGGCAACAGAGAGACCTTTTCATCACTAAGATATGGCTGTATATGTCCATGTTTACCTAGGTGCATATGCGTAGAACAGTTTGTGAGGGACACTGGGGGCAGACAGCATACCTTGCATGCACACCCCTTGATATAGCATGCTACTCTTGATATATGTCACCTGGGAGTTCTGTAAGATCACATGTTCATAGGTTGAAAGGAGGTTACTACAATACTGGCCCGGGTCCCTTACAAGCCTATCCAGTACTCTATCCCCAACAGAAGCATCTATCAGCATGTGTTGCCCCTGTCATTGCTTGACACACTTTGGACCCCTGGGACAGATTTTTTTGTTGATATCCACTCAACCTTGATGCAGGTGGTGAGGGTCTGCAGGGTACTCTGTTTGACATTTTTGCAGAGTGCATTCCTGAGACAGGGAGGCCTCTGGGAGACAAATCTGTCTCTCCAGCTGTTTTTGCTGTATCATATGTGATTCAAGCCTGTCATGCCGATAATGCACACACAGTTATACTGACATATGCGGGGAAGCTGTTGATGGGCTGACCACACCATTGTCATCTATGAATGCTGCAGCCCACCTGTTGACAACCTCTCCAATACCTAGTAAGGCAATACTGCTTTGAAGCTGCCAGCATGGAACAGGTGTTTAAAGCCATGGATAACCTTTGTGGGTGTTAACATAGCCTTTCCATTTGGTGTAGATGTCTATATAGGTACATACCAGACCGACCATGCTGCTAATGTATTGTTGCACTGACTGAGGACTACACAGAGGTAATGTCCACCTTTTTTCAGGATGCAGTCCTTTTACCTATGTGGTGAAACACATCCAAGACTGTTCTGACCACTGACACTACTTGATGGGTGAATGCAACAGTGTTATCAACTCGAGTAGCCAGGTCTGTCAACCCAGTTTGTGCATTTATGGGGTTGGCATTGATACAGGAAATAGTGGGTCAGTGTCCTCACCATATGGTACAATGGTAATGTTTTCTGCATTTGGCTGGAGGCCAGAACCTGACCACCATTTCATACCCACTGTATGACCCCATTGCAGTGTGTTAACATCAGTCTGTGGGTCAGTTTCAGACAGCACACTAGTCACAGCTGCCACAGCCTTAGGTGGTACCTATATATGTGGGAGGTGGCAGTTAGCATTCATGCCTTCATACATATGGGTTATTGTGGGTGGAAGCTACTCACAGGGCCTACTCATGTCTACATATTGCACACACATAGCACACCTTTTCAAATGTGGAATGTGGGACACGTCTTGTAGTATCGTGACACTTGGCAGGACATACCATAATCCATGGCAAGCACACTAGACAGGACTTTCCTTTGTTTCCCAATTTGACTGCTTCTTTGTGTCACATCATCATAGGTTATGCTATTTCTCATACCGATAAGGTGCTTCTGAGGTGAAATAATTGCTTTATCCAGGTAGTGGACAACCTTAGAAGATGTCTGTTGTCCTACACTCTGGGGACCTCTATATTGTTTGTGTCACTGTCACAGGTCACACCTGGCTAAACATGGGCTGCAACCTGCAGGGTGGGACAGGTGGTGGCCATAACTCCCACCTCTACAGATGTCTTCAGAATTTCCTGATGTTTGCCACATATTTTTGTTCCATTTGGCATAACATTGTGTATTTTTATCAAAGTAGTGTGAAATCATTTAAGACTGACATTACACAATAATGACAGATGTTTTCCTGTTGGACTTCATACCCTTCAGAAAATGCATGCAAATGCACAACCTGTTATACTATCTACTGTCAAGCCAAAACACAAGTTGAAAGAACCAACAAATCCAAAAACAGAAAAAACGGACTCCTTGTACCAGCAGGAAAGACAAATCCAAACGTGTTCTTAACGCGTTTTTTATTTTAAAGTGCAAAGCTGCTTTCACGCACCAACGTAGCTTCTTCAGAGAATTACAAGAACTTTAACTTTGCTACCACTTTTTATATGTAACATTAGAGGAAGTGACATCACTGGAAATGAACAAAATAAGAAAATAAAAATATATATTAAAATGCTTAAAAAAGTTTAAAATAAAATGCATAACTCCATAATTTAACTATTTAGTAAACAATTAGTCAAAATGTATATGTCAAGTATTTACAACAGTTAAAAACTCATATAATATTGATATCTATTAAATACTAAAAAAACTTTTTAACTTTCCGACAGCATAAGGTATTTTAATCAGTAACTAGTGCTAGTCGGCTTTAACCTTTTGTACAAAGTTAAATAACACACCACTTACTTAATAAAATAAATTAGAAAGGATCAGTATTGAACCTTGACAATATCCAAAAATAACCCTAGTAGTTATCAATACAAGAAACTACTATAAATAGTACTAAGAGTACTACAAGTAGTCACTACACAAATGTCATGCAAAAAATTATCTTAAATAACTCCTCATTTTTAAAACTGAGGAGATATTACAGTGCTCATTGAGACCTGGGTGGCTGAAAGCGTCAGTTCTCAATTGCCACTCAAGTTCACATAACTCTAAAAATAGTGGGGTAGGCTCCCCCCGGATATTGCTATTAATCTGGTCAATGGCCATGAATGTGAAAGAATGGCCTGGGTGACAATCAATGTGTTTTGCTAGAGCGTTAGTGTCCTTATTTTTCTTAATGGCATACATATGCTCATAGACACGGTCGCGTAACCTGCGATCGGTCTTTCCAATGTAAAATGAGGCACAACACTCGCAAAAAGCTACATATACTATAGACCTACTTTCACAGTTTAGTGGGTATTTAATCACATACTTTTTATCCCTGATTTTATAAGTTTGACCAGTTTTCATTTTATAACACCAAGTGCAACAGTTACAAGCATACATCCCTAGACGTCTATTAAACCATGTATTAGAATTGTCTCTTTGAAGGAGTTCTTTTAAATTAGAATTCCTCTTAAATACAAAGTTTGGGAAAAGGCCTAGCTTTTCTGAAAACCCTGGAGTACTCAAGATGTATTGCCAATTTTTTTGAATAATTGGAATAGTCGACCCTGAATTAAAATTGTATGTAATAATATAACTTATAGCAAAATCACGTCTAAGTTCAGGACCTGTGTTAACTTCAATAACTTGAGTGTTTTGTATTTGTGACATTGGTGAATCACCCAAGTCTAGTGTCACATCATGTTTTATTTGCCAAAGAATAGGCTTGTAAAAACCGTTAGTTCTCTTAGTTGTTACTTCAAAAATTAGATCATCCACTAACTTTTTAGGATAGTCCCTGTTAAGGAACATTTCACGGAGCAGATCACATTCATTAAGGAAGTCCAAATAGTTGCTGCACATCCTTCCTGCTCTCACCAGCTGGCCCTTCACAATAGATTTCTTTTGTCTGAGAGGGTGGAAACTGGAAAAATGCAGGAAGGAGTTGCAGTATGTTGGCTTCCTAAAAATGCTAGACGTGTAAGTATTAAGTCTATCGTCCTTCCTTAATTTCACGTCCAAGTAGTCAATTTCAGTCTCTGAAAATTTGGACGTAAATTTCAAAAACTCCGTTGTACTATTTAAGAAATCAACAAACTGGTTGGCTTCTGTTGCATTACCATCAAATAAAATAAAAACATCGTCAAGGTATCTCGTATAAAATTTTACAAAACACAGGTATTCACTTGAAGGAAAAGAAAATTCTTTTCCCAAAATCCCATAAAGAAGTTCGCAACTGATGCTCCACAGGAGAGCCCATTATGACTCCCTGTTTTTGCA
>NC_056735.1:573821433-573868933 GCF_019279795.1 Protopterus annectens
TTATAAAAATCTCACTCACTCTAGAGATCAGCCAAATGTTACCAGTTACTACCTTGAAATCTCACAATAAATCAGGGTGATTCCCTTATTTGTAAACACTGTCGGTTCTTACTGGAACAAACTCCCACAGAATTGGACTCCCTAGGCTCATGTCATCTTTTTCAAAAACAAATGAAAACTCACCTAATAACCTTCCACTGGCTATGCCCTGCTCTAATCCTGACTGACTCAGCAGTTTAGTATTACCTCCCAATCTCGTCTTCATACTTTGCTCTCAGTTCTAACTTCCAACTGACTTCCATGTCCTTTTATTATACCTCCACTCTTCTGTTTTTTAGCCTGTTTCGACTCTCCGACCTCACTCTGTTTTTTCTGTCTCTTTACATCTATTAGCTGGACTCTATAATCTCATATACTAATTCTTTTTACTCTAAATATCTTGTGTTTTCCCTCCTCCCTCTACCTACTGCCTCTTCCTTTGCGGCTCTCACCAAGTCCAGAAAACCTACCCAATAGTAACTGTAATTTATCATTTTCTTTACATCATTTCGGCTCTACCTATCTCTAACCTCTAATATCTTTTTGCACATTAACCGCCTTCTGTTTTAACACTATATATTAACCACTTTTATGCTTTCAGCCAATACCTTTTGTTGTTATTACTAGCTACTGCGGATATTGTTTTAACTGTAAATCTGTTTTGATATCAGCCATCTCTCCTCAGCCCCTGATTGAATTTCCTTCTTGATTGTCATCTAGTCAGGATTTGCATGAAAAAGCATACCTTGCATTTGTATTTTTGCCATATTATACTATATTGGTTTTGTTGTATTTGTATAGCTAGTACTATTAGTGACTTGTATATTGTAGTAGTATTAGTCTGACAGTGGAGCTTTTCTCCCTCGAGGCCTCTGCTGAAAATGGACATGTATCCAGCCAGACTAGCCCGGTTAACAAATGTAAAATAAATAAATAAATAGAAATATGTGGATACAGTACAGCTTGCAATGAGCTATAACTGGAGCAAAACACTTTGTGAACACTCTTGGTAGAATATGTAGTCCACAGGATAAGGCAAAGAACTGACCGTTTGATCCAGACACACAGTACCTTAAGAAACACCTGAAGTTTTAAATCTGGTATTACTGGGAAATGTGAATGAAGAAGAACAAGCAATATGTTGTGAAGTGACATAATTTTGAACAGGTTTAGGAAAGAAAGATCCAGAGCTGGTCTTCAAGAATTTTCTTTCTTTGACTCTAGAAACATCCTTGAATAAATAAAAAAAAGCTTTCATAATCTGGGAAAGAGGAACTGGTTCTATCACTCTTTGGGACAGCATGTTTTGAAATACAGGGGTTAATAAAACTCTGATCTGGAAGATGAGGAATAATCCACTGAAAAGGAAGGATTTCTTTCTGCTGTCATCTGCAGTCCTGATGTATGATCTTCAGAACCCATTTGTCTGAAACCATTAATTGCCAATGAGAAAAAGGGAGACTCAGACACTCTGGAAGGGAAAAGGGACTTCTAGGATGGGAAGGGGAAACAAGGTCCCTTAAATAGTCATTCTCTCTTGTTAGATTCCCTAGGTTTTGTATGATTCCTGATTTCTTTTGGAACCCCTTGGCATTTCTTCTTAAATGTCAGTTTACTGGCATTTTCTTGAGACAGTTGATTTTCATTTTTACCAAAACAGGATGAGAGGTTAGAGAATCACTTAGAAAATTTGGAAAACGGCAGCTGAAAGATATTTGAGATGCCCTGTATCAACTAACCCATTTCATCACACTTTAAAATCCTGCAGCAGAGGAATCAAAAACTAACCCCAGGATTCACTAATCCTTCGTGTAAGACTAGATTAGTCTTACACGGAAGAGCCAGTCTAAGAGTAAGACGGCAGCGCACCATGCATATTAATGAGGGCTCGCTGTCTCAACTCTAAGGCTAACACGGAGTGTGCATGAGTGAAGGGGGCATGTCGGACTGCCGAGCAGTCCAACAATCCACGCCCCTGCAAGTCTGATACTCAGGAAATGTCTACAGACATGAGCGAGTCCGCTCAAATGTGTACATACCCAATGCTACACTCCCCCACATTCTTTTTTTTTTTTTTCAATAATAATTCTTTATTTTTTCTTTTTTCTAAATGTTAATACAATACTGCAACCTATTCACAATATATACATGAATGCTTCCAACAGTTACATAGAGTCATTATACATAACTATACACTTCTAAATAGATATTACAGAAGAAAAAAAAAAAAGAATAAAAATCTAGTATCAATATAAGGCTTATCTATAGACAACTCCATAGTTAGTCTGTACTTCCCGGAGAAAAGTGGATGGAACCTTAAGCTAAGACAATGTTAAAGATTTGCTCCCATATTTTTGTATTATTTACACTTTTCTTATGATCACTAATTAATAATTTATGTGCTAAGATATGTTTTATCGCTACACTCTTGAAATTTTCCCATGAAGTCTGGGATGGATTCAACCAATTTGTAGCTATATACAGCTTCATTAACAAAAAAATATTTACGAGTATGATCCTTTGGGATCTATCCAAATTAGTTGGCGGGATATGCAGAATCATAAACTCCCAAGAAAGTGTAGACTGTTGATATCCCATTTTTTGTAGTTGGAATTTCAAAGAATTCCAGAGTTTAAAAATACATTTACAACTCCAAAACATGTATAAAAGGTCAGCCATTTGATCTATACAATATGGGCATTTGGGTGAATTTTTTGAGTTAAATTTATGTAAAGTGAGACGCGTATAATACGCATTATTAAATATCATCAACTGAGTAAATAATAACTTTTGAAGGGACACTGATTTTAAGGTTAAGTTAATTGCTCTCACTATTTTACTATCTTCAATCATTAACAATTTCTCCTTCCAGTATTTCGATAAAAGTATTTGGTTATTGTATTTCACCTCTTTCATCAAACTATATGACACTGTTATATATTTACATTCCTGTGTTAAGGTTTGCCATAAGTTTAGGCAAGTGTTTAAATCTTCTTTAATTTTGAAATTTCTATTACTAAAATAGCTTATTAATAAGTCCTTTAACTGACTTATTATAATTAAATACGAGTTAGGGAGATCC
The DNA here is from genome assembly GCF_019279795.1 of Protopterus annectens. NCBI lineage: Eukaryota > Metazoa > Chordata > Ceratodontiformes > Protopteridae > Protopterus > Protopterus annectens. The sequence goes on from NC_056735.1 coordinate 573,824,555, forward strand.
ATCTCTCTTAGTATGTTATGTATTGAGATACTTAGAAAGGGATATAAATCGAGTATGGTTAAATTACTTATAAGTGGGAATTTCTTAAGGTCTATCAACTGATTACCAATTTTCAAATTCGGGTTTTTATGAAATGGTTGAAAAATCATCATATATTGTAAAAGATTTAGTGAGTTAAACAGACTTTGTACTGATATTATATATATTTTGATATGCTCCATCAAAGCGTACATTTTAAGGGTATCTTTGTTTAAAAAAAGGTAATGCCTTAAAATTAATACCCAGACCAGCAACATGTTTATGATTTAGAATCAACCACTTAGGCACCCAATTCGAATTGATCCCATTAAAGTTAACTACTCTTAAAAGTCTATTAGCATTTATTATTAAATGATATGTTTCAAAATTCGGTAGTTCCAACCCACCCCTATTTTTCGGAGTCATCAGTTTGTCATAAGATATCCTAACTTTTCTAGGTTCCCATACAAATCTAGCTAATTCTGTATGAAGTTGTTTGAAGAATTTCCTGGAAATTTGAACTTGACTAGCTCTAAAGATATATAGTATTCTGGGAAGTATGTTCATTTTAATAATTGAGTTCTTTGCCATTATTGGTAATTTCAGATTATCCCATCTTTTTAAATCAGAGACTATCTGTTCCCAAATTAACTTAACATTATTTACGTAAAAGTCTCTATTATCTGTTGAAAAAACAACCCCTAAATATTTTATTTTTTCTTCGGATTTTACCTGCCCTACCAATGGTAAAAGCAAGAAGGGTGTAGGCGTCTTTAATGGGAATACCTTGTTTTTTTTTTTAAATTTATTTTGTAATTAGATATTTTTGTAAAGTCTTCCACAGCTTTTGATATTTTCTTAATATCTGAAACAGGTGTTGTGCAGTAAATATTCAAATCGTCCGCAAAAGCAGCCATGGAAATCTTCGTACCATAAATTATTGGAGCATTGTGATAAATATTTTGTTTGATATGTAGAAATAATGGTTCTAAATATAAATTGAATAATATTGGAGATAACGGACATCCTTGGCGGGTACCATTCTTAATTTGAATTATTTTTGAGAGATTCCTATTAATAACTAGATTTGTATAAGGATTGTTATATATATTTTTTAAAGTTAAAATGAATTCTTGCGGTATATTAAAACATGCTAAAATATCAAACAAACATTCTAAGTTCACTCTATCAAAAGCTTTTTGTGCGTCAATTATGAGTGCATATGCATTAAAGTTCCTGTGAGTGGCATGAGAAATCAGTGTATGAAGTGATAATGTATTATCTGTAGTTTGTCTGCCATTTATAAAACTGGCTTGTTCTTCTGATATTATCAGGTTAATTACCTTCTTCAATCTATTAGCCAAAATCGATGTCATAATTTTCATATCTATATTCAAAAGTGAAATAGGTCTATAATTATCAGGGTTATGTAAATAGTATTCTCTTTCGGTATAAGAATAGTTTTCGAAGCATTAAAGTGCGGGTCAGTAATTTTATTGTTAGTTATATAATTAAATACTTGTGGAAGTGTTTTCCCCAATATATCACTAAAAGTTTTATAGAATTCTGTGGTCAAACCATCCAGTCCCGGAGCTTTACATGACTTCAACTTCTTAATTGCATCAGTTATCTCCTCTGAAGAAATTAGTTTAACTAAGTTCATATGAAGCTCATCATCAATCTTCGGAAAGATAATTTTCTGCAGTAAATCATTATTACTCTTATTTATATTTACTTCTTGTTGCTCACCATATACTTGTGAAAATATTAGTTCAAATGCCTTCATGATATCTTCAGTATTGGTATATGTTTTATTATTAAAGTGTATTTCAGAGATTTGAGAAGGTATTTTCGATTGATTAATAATACGTGCTAGTGCTTTTGAAGGGGTCTGTATGTGATTGGCATATTTTACCAGCATTTTCTGCTCATAAAATGATAATTTACTGTTTTGTAGTAAAAAAAGGTCCTTCTGACATTTTAATAACTCCGTTTCAGTTTGTTTACTATAATTCCCAATTAGATCTTGATCCAGTAATTTAATTTTAGTTTCCAATTCTTGTATGTCTCTCACTTGTAATTTCCTGTAATAAGTAGCCTTTTGGAGAAACATTCCTCTAATTTGTGCTTTGGTAGTTGCCCATTCTATGTCAGACGGATGATGGTGTTCCGAAAGATTAGCTAGTAATTGGTTAAAGAACTCCTGAGCTTCTTTTATTACATCTTCTTTATGCAATAGATATGGATTTAATGTCCAATTATAACCTCTAAAACGTATCTTATGACTAGTGTCCTTATTGAAAGTTAATGTGATCCTAGAATGATCCGACAAATATCAAGCTTGTATGTATATATAGGGATCAAAAAACATTAGTGCATCTGAAATTAAAAAAAAGTCGATCCTGGACCACATTTTATGACAACTTGAATAAAATGTAAAGTTATTTGCATTCATTTGATTCTTATTGTATTTAAATGGATCATATAATTTAAAATCTATTTTAAATTCCTGTAGTGCTATCACTGCTTGGTTATTAAAGGACCTATGGGAACTTGATTTATCTAATTTAGGGTCTTGGTATGTATTCCAGTCACCTCCTATTATTATATAGCAATTATTATATTGATTCAGGATAAAATAAAGTGATGTTATGAAAAACTGTTGATTGGTACATGGGGTATATATGTTAAGAAATATCACCGGTTTATCGTAAAGTTTGGTTACAAGAATCACATAACACCATCTTCCCTCTTTGTCCATTTTAAAATCTAGGATTTTCTCTTGGTACTGACTTTTAATAATAATCGCCACCCCTGCACTATTAGTTGTCCCTTCTGAAGCTATCACCTCTCTGATCCATTTCTTATTTTTGAGGGCAGTCCATTGATCGTTAGTCAAATGGGTTTCTTGTAACAAAATAAAACATGCTTTTGACTGGAGGAGTAAATGAAAAAATAATTTCGTTTTTTTCAAGTTCTGGAAGCCTTTAACATTCCATGAGTCTATTATCCACATACTAAGATTTTTTAAACTTTAAAGTATATTTTAAAATTGAAAGACGATACTAGATTCAGATGCATTAGCACAGTATATAATATCTGGAAGCAATCTTGACGCCCTATCCCTAAACCAGTGCCTATCCACTATTCCCCTGGACCAGGACACACATAGGTGTTTTACACTGTATAAACTTCTATTGATACATATCATTACTAAATATCTGTTCTTTATCTTACAAAATAACACACTAAAAACATGCAAAAAACCTATAACAACTACATCTAACTCTACAAAACCTAACCAAAACATTCCCTACTAAACACTGGTATCTATCTACAGCTCTTGAACACATTATTTAGTTAACACAAATGATATTCCTTACATGCAAAATTACTATTCTACCTCTCTAATAGTTAACATATATTATTAGTTCTATAATTTGGTTATATTACCTAGAATATCTAATTATCTTATTTAAATCTAACCTAAACAGATATATGATAGTACTCCTATTAAACAGTAAAGTTAATGACTTCAAGATAATACACTATATGTTTAATTTATATTTAAAGCATTAAATTTGACATTGTTTATCTAATCTAATTTATTTAACATTATGATGACAGCAGCATTGGTAAAAACAAGTAGCATTAACTATGCTTAGCAGATACTATATTTAAATATATAAACAATATCTAAATAGCACAGTTCCCAAAACATTCAGAACCACATCAGAAAAATAACCTTCATTTTCCTAGGAATACCAGGATATATTATGTGCTTTTAATTTCCTAACTATCCCAGCATTAAAACCCCTTTGTATCTAAACATTTACAGTATAAAACACAATCTAAAAGCAGGAGAATAAATACTGCAGTACAGTACACTATTATTGGCACATCCACATTCAGGCAAACTACCTAGGAAAATAGAATAACTATGATAACTTTATGTTACTTCTACTATATTAGTTACATGACACATTTTAACCACTACATTAATATTCAGTTTAAATCCTACCTGAATGAATTCACATTCCCTTTTACAGAAATAAAAGTTGAAACATACATTAAAAGTCCACGAAGCTTCATTTTATGTTCCCAGTAGGTTCCCCTTCTTCCACAGTGCTCTATCTACTTCCTGGTCATGAAATCTTGTTTTCGAATTCGCGAAGGGGGAACCATTACGCAGATGGACTTCCGGATGTGCCACAACGAAAGCGGACCCTCAGCAGCATCTAAAGGACTTCCTGTTGCCTCACGAAGGAACACAGTTCGTAGAAGCTGTAAAAGTTCGTGGAATCTTCGTAAACAAGCTGGACCTGCAAAAAAAAACTAGTTATTTATTAACCAAGGGGCCTGGTGAAGAAGAAAGAACAAACAAAGGATTTTGGAGCCTCGAGGTATAGTAGGCATGGAATCCCAGTATCCACGGTGTTGTAAACAGACTGAATGTTCCAGTTAAGCTTCCGAAGTTGGGAGGGATTTGAAAATCTTCAGAAAGGTAAGTTTTGCTTCTTTTTTTGTAGAACAGGAATATTTGGATCCATCAACTGTAAAAATTAATGTGTTAGGGTATTTCATCTGGAATTTAATATACTTTTCAATAAGGAACTTGCAGTATGGAGCTAATGCTTGTCTGGCTTGTCTCATTTGTAATGGTAAATCTTGTCCCATAGAAACTCTATTATTTTCCCACATAACATAACCTCCATTCTTTCTAAGAGTTAGAATTATTTTATTTACATCCTGGTACTTGAGAATTTTGACATAAACTGGTCTGGGAATATTTGAGGCTTGTGTTTCTCTGAGAGCTCTATGGGCTCTTTCTATAACAATTTGCTTAGCCATATCAGAGTCTTTGAACAATATTTCCAGTATGTGTATAATGGTAGACGTTAAATCATTATATTGAATAGTTTCAGGAATTCCTCTTATAATTATGTTGTTCCTTCTGGATCTTGCCTCCAAGTCCAGAATCTTGTTTTGCATAGATTGAATGTCCAGTTCATGAATATCTGTTTTGTAAGCAATGTTATTCTGTCCTCATTTTCGGATATCCTAGCTTCTGATTTCTCTATCCTTTCAAGAATTTGACTCTATGTGGCACCAAAAGAAAGTACCTGGTTTGAAAGTTCTTTTAAAGCTTCTTGTATGGGCAACAAAGCAGTTTTGATGTCTTCCATGTTAGCCAGCTGATCTGGTTTATTTGTCATTCCAGCTTTTAAAAGTTCCTGTTGTTTTACAGTTTTCTGCCTTTTGATTGTTGAATCTTTTTCTGGTGACTGCAGTGCTGATAATTTGGTTTTAGTTGTTGTTGTTTCCATGCTTTTTTCCTCTTTTGACATCGTGCAACAGAAGTCAGACAGATCCTTTGTTTAATACTCTTTTCAGAGTCAGGCAGACAATCAGCTCTAATCCTGTGAATTTAATTAGTTTCCTTCTGTTCTTTTACCTCTCAGGCAATGTTTGATTGTAGTAGAATAGTTATATCCAACGATTAATACAAAAAATTTTGTAGTATAATCTCAGGGTTGATTTTTATTCCGAGTATCTGGAGAGCTGTAGCTGTACAGTGTCTACAGAATGGCAGCCATCTTTGTCTCCCACTCCCCCACATTCTAAACCCCTGTACAATTAAAAATGTAAACATTTTTTTTTTTTTATTATTTCTGATATAGCTGCCTGTATTTGCGCGTGTTTGCCCATTGCTTAGCTACAGTTAGCAGTTTAGACACAGAAGAGGATAATAAGAAACTTATAGGCAAATTAAGTGAAATAGTGATAGCGTAGTGGTAGAGCCTTCACACAAAGAGGTGGAATTCCCAGTTCGAGTCCCACCACTCCCCCCCTCTATTTTCTTTTGGAAATCTGTATATAAAAATAATTCCTGACATTTATCATTTAAATTTTTGTAAAAAGCATTGAAATGGCCTATGTAGTAGTGAACGAATTATATATATATATATATATATATATATATATATATATATATATATATATATATATAAAGGTGAAATGGTTATGCATACTGATGGATGGATGCATGAGTAACATATCTTAAGCAATGTGAAGCACTACTAAGTAAAGTTTACCAGTATTAAGCATATTTAAATGTAATTGCTCGTAGCTGAGCATTGCATTAACTAGCGCAATGGCTTTGTGCAGAGCAGCGCATCGTGCAAACTAGCGCAAACAGAACATGTTTGTCCATAGCTGCGCACCGTGCTAACCAACGCAATGTTGGGCAACGTCGAGCAACGTAGAGCAACGTTGGGCAAAGTTGAACAAAGTCGGCTAAACACAGCCACACCTCCTAGCCGGTCTGGCCAGTAGTAAAATAAAAAGCAATGACAGGGCTCGAACCCGGGATACTGTGCACCATAATCACAGTACTGAACCACTAAGCCATGAGAGCATTTTACAACCATGCATTTTCAACACACACATACATATCAATGGAAGTTTACCCATTGCTAAGCAGGTGTGTCTTCAGCTGAGTTTTTTTCAAAACTGGCCAATCACAAATAAGTGTGGGAAATGAGGCATATTTAAGCTCCATAGGCAGGAATACTTGCCATAACTGGTTGTTGCTCCCATCTGCAGGCAGCATGGCCGGTGCTGGAGAGGGCTCTTGATTTCGAGCGCAACGTTGGGGCATTGAGGAGTCAAAAGTAATGGTTTGGCTCCTTGTCCATAATCATGAGGATAGATTCCTGCGGGGCCAGTACCAGGGCACCCAATACAAAGTGGAAGCCTGGAACCGTCTAGCTGATGAACTCACCAGTGCCACAGGCGTCCCTCGGACTGATGAGCAGGTCAGACAACACTACGCATACCTGAAGAGATGCAAGGAGGATCAACTGGACCAGTGGATCCAGGAGGCCCGTGGGATGGAAAATGCCCCACTACTGAGTAAGTAGCCATGGAATTAAGTATGTAAGAATTGCTATTCTAGTCTATACTATGGATAGGTATGTCTCAATATCACTTCATTTACTTCACAGCTGCAGGTGTCCGCGCTGCGAACCAGCAAGCCTATGCAGATAGGCTGCTAAGGCTGCGCCACCAGGCAGGTTAGTAATTATTCTGCATGTACTGTTATATAAAATAAATGAGAGAGCCTGAAAAAAAGTGTTTTAACCCAATAAATAAAGGTATAATAATTCTTTAATAATTATTCTGCATGTACCGTTATATAAAATAAATGAGAGAGCCTCTAGAAAAGTGTTTTAAGTCTTTAATGAAGGTATAATTCTTGGAGTGTGTATGTGTCATTTTCTTTGATATGTTGTTGTACTCTTGCATTATAGAAATAGTACTGTTGTATTAAGCACTGTTAACCCACACTTGGGTAGACCCATATAAGTGAATGAAGGGAGTGCCAGTAGCTTTTAAGCATATTTACAGTCCTCAACTGTTGGTTCTTGCCCAGCATGTACAGGTTAATCTGGCACATGAGTAGCTTGGTATTGTGTTCCCCAGAAATGTCAGTGTGCTGCCAGAAATGTAGAGAGCTGTTAACATATAGCTGATAATTTCAACTGAACATATTTAGATAATTATAAGAAAGTAGAGCTGTCAGTGTACCATCTCAGCAGTAGTGTGTCTGAGCAACTCACAAAATATGTAGCAGTAACATCTTGTCAGAAAAATATGTATTCAGACATATATAAACTGTTAGAAGAATGTGTGCTTAGGCATATATAAATGTACTCAAACATATATGAAGTGCAAAGGTTGAAAACAGTATAATATGTAATGCATTTAATTCTATTTTACTAGAATGGCAGTAGAAATGAACTTGCATATTATTGCTTGAAGCTTAAACTGTAAGTGTGATTAAAGCTTTGACCCTGACAGTAGCTGGCTAAGCTGGCTCATGTCTGTCAGTAAATATTATTTGCAAAGTTAAGAAAAAAATGAATCTGTCTGCATGTGTATCTTTTCCTGCTTCCACCGAGGAGAATGGCCTTGTGCGCACTATCAGAGATAATGTCCAGCTGGTGGACAAGAGAAGACAAAGAGAAGTATTAAGAAGACACTCATCCATTGTATTCGAACTAATCTAAGAGCCTTGAATTGGTTACATCCTCGGAAGGACATTGTGACTGACCAGGTGCTTTGCAAGGCTGTAATATTCTCATGGGAAAAAAGATTTTTGAAAAGCATTACTTCAGCATTTTCTTATAAATTACAGTGATGTAAAGACCCTGTCACTGACCACGTCAGTGAGGTGGGCAAAAGCTGTTTGTAAATAGTATAAAATGGAGAGTATTTCCTGAATAAAGTTAGTCAAAACTCTGTACATGTTTATGTATGTTTTTTTGCCTCCTAATGATCATTAGTATGATTGTATATACAGTAGATACTTGAGCATCCTGCATTACTGTCTGTTATTGTGAAAAGCCTAATGATTTTTACAGTCTGATTTTAACAATTTATTTAACATTTTGGTCCTTCTAAAAAGCCGGAATTCCCTTGGTAAGCTGCAGGTCAAAGTGCATGGGTGACAATAAATCTGCGCAGGACAAGCTGCCAAAACAAATTGGTTCTTCTTAAAGTGAAAAGACTTCCGACTGAATTGTTGTGTGTAAAGAGGCTGTCCACTTTCTGATCTGTGGCTGAAAAGCGGAAGACTGCGCCCCAAAAAAGAAAAAAACAGTCGTAAAGCGGGAGGCTCAGGTAAGAAGAATTTCCCTCTTTGTCTTTGTTTTAGATCAGGGACCAGGTTACACTGTGCTATTGCTAAGGTTTGTGATAGCAGGGAGAGAGAGTCGAAGTATTGTATCTTGAGTCATAGATCAGTAAATAACAAAGCAAAGTAAACAGTCATTCTAGACACTACTGTGGATATGGGGAAATAAGATACCATGTGGTACAAGAGAAGGGTTACGTAACAGTCTTTTTAAGACATGGGAGATCAGTGCACTAAGAGATCACGAGATCCGCCCCTAACGGATAATGTGAAGCATATGCAATTGCAGTAAGCAGATAATGTGAGATATTTTGCAAAATGTGTTAACAACTATAAATTTGATAGTAAACTAGATAAACTTTCACTAGTTAAACTCCTTAAACAAGCTTTAATCTGATGCAGGGCGTCAGGCAAAAAAAAAACAGCACCAACTAGGCATACCTCAAGCACACAGGTGGATTGAGGAAGCAAATTGTAAAAAAACAAAAGCTTAGAAAATTCTGAAACATTTTTAGACAACAGAGTGAAAGGTCTGACAGACAGAATCTCTGGAAAATGGAAACTTAGAGCAGACTGGACTTGCATTAATTAATGCATACAACAGAAAAATGAGACAATAGATGGATATTATGCTAGATTATTAGAATGCTTTAAACAACAATTAAAAAAATGCATTTTTAAAAGGTTGCATTGCCTCTGTCAGTAGCTTTATTACAAAGCATATGATAGATCACTGAACAAGCAGGCTGCAAGCCTTACTTGAGTATGCTAGACGTACTGAAAGACACTTTAATAGTAAAAAGAGAAAAAAAGGCACAAGTCTTCACTGCTGAAGACGGAGCTGAAGTATTTGTATTACAGTCAGATAAAAGGGCATCTAGCTAGGGACTGTAAACAAAATAAGAAAGCAATGACAGAAGATAAAGGAGATGTGGACTGACTATATGATAGTGATAATAACCAAAAAGTCATCAGGAAAGGTTAATAAACAAAAAGAAAATGTAAATGTAGTAGAGGGAATAAAGGAAGTACAAACAGATGTAGAGGATAAAAATGGAAATGAAATTTTAGATTTAGCATTGTTGAGCCTGGAGCTCTACCTAGCAGATACAAAACCAGAAGTGACACTTCTGGTGGAGGGAAGGAAAGTCAAATTCCTGTGTGACTCAGGAGCGTCACGGACTTTGATACACCCTCCAAGTTACCAAAACATTCTGAATCACCTGATTATATATTAGTAAAAGCAGCAAATGGACAGCTATACAGGGAACCACTCTCCCATAATATAGCAATAACTGACCCTGTTTCAGGTATGACTCAGAAAAGTAAAATTGTAGTTTCTGCAAAAATATCCAGTAAACTTACTGGGAAGAGACCTTGTGCAGATATTTGGCATAGCAGTAGTTCCTACCATGCAGGGTATGGAAGCACAAAGACAAATGGATGCTTTTGTGGTGTGATCAGAGGGTGAAGCCTATTATTGGTACAGCCAGGACCTAGTTATGACTGGTCCAGGGGCAGTAACCAAAGAACTGATGAATGTAGCCATCAGTAAGGTGCCCTCCCTTGACACTGATCAGCAGCACTTGTTACTACTGTAGCACACCAGGACCTAATAAGGAATATAAGCAAGAATCGTTCAAAAAAAAAAAAAAAAAATCCTGCTGACAGATTAATATTACAAACTTTATGTTGGGATACTGAGGGAAACAGTGTAGTAAGCTGTTCATTACCTCAGGAGTTCATGAGATTGTATAAGTCCAATAGACTGCCACATGTCAGCTTGACAAAAAACAAAAGTGTTAAATGGGCAGACTTAGAAAAAAAGGTAACAAAATGGAAAAACAGACTGATTTAAAAATGTCAGGACAAGGGATACAAAAACAAAAAACTGAATTGGTTGACACAGACACATACAGCTGTACACTTGCAATCTAGTGAGGACAGCTGATTAGCATTTTTATTAAAAAAAAAAAGAAGAGGCCTTGTGTAAAATTCCAACGACTCTGTGGTCAACAGGCAAGTTAAATGTAGGGCTTATTCAAGCAGCAGGACCAGTTACAATTACCCCAAAGTCAGCTTTTAGACCACAGAAAAGACAATACATTTTGAGAAAGAATGCAAAAGTAAAAATTAAGCCTATAATAGCAGCATTACTCAAAAAAGGAGTACTGGTAAAATCTCCTGATTCACCATGTGATACACCCCTATTTCCTGTTAAAAAAGCAAACGGGAAATGGCAGATGGTACAAGATTTATAAGCTGTAAATAATGCAGTAATACCTAGAGCACCTACGGTGCCAGACCCACATACCTTGTTAAATGATTTAAAGCCACAACAGAAGTATTTTACTGTGGTAGATATAAGCAATGCTTTCTTTTCAATACCTATACATCCTGATAGTCAATATTGGTTTGCATTTACATTTCAGGGTAAAAGGTATACATATACTCGACTACCACAGGGATATTGTGAGAGCCCAATAATATTTGCACAAAAAATGGCTAGCAACCTGGCAGGGTTTACCCCACCAGAAGGTAGTCAAATTTTACTTTATGTAAATGACATCTTGCTAGCAACACCCAGCAGCAGTGCAGGGTGGATACAGTAGCATTATTAAAATTTTTAGTAATGCAAGGACACAAAGTAAACAAAAGTAAGTTACAACTTTGGAGAAAAAAAAAACAGGTTAGATACCTGGGATATGTGATATCCAACAGAGGTAGAATACTAGATAAAGGAAAAAAGAGAAAAAAAAAAAAACAGCAATTGTGCAAGCACCCAAACCAACAACTAAGAAAGAAATAATGTCTTTCTTAGGTACAACTAATTTTTGTTGGAGCTGGGTACCAAATTATTTTACAATGGAAAACAAAAGCAGAAATGGCTTTCTGCAGGTTGAAGCAGTTAATAGCTTCTTCATTAGTTTTAAGACTTCCAAGTTATCACAAACGTTTTTTTTTTTCAGACCGTAGATTGTAAGCAATGGTACATGACATCAGTATTAAAGCAACAACATGGGGATAAGCAATGCCCCATAGCTTACTATTCATCACAGTTAGACCCAGTGGTGCAATCTTTGCCTCACTGTGTACAAGCAGTAGTTGCAGCAGCAATGGCAGTGCAGGCTTCAGCCTCAGTAGTGTTGTTCCACCCTCTCACATTGAGAATGCCTCATGCAGTTGCAATAATTCTGCTACAAAAAAAAAAAAAAAAAAAGAGAGTTGCATACCTTTCTCCTGCTAGACATCTTTCATGTATGACCATACTGCTGAGTCAACCTCCTATAAACAGTTAGCTTTACCTAGACAAGATCTTACAGATATGCCCTTGAATGATGCTGAGGTGACATATTACGTGGATGGCTCATGCAGAAGGGGTCCTACAGGAAAGAATCTGGTGGGGTATGCAGTAGTTACAGACACTGAAATTTTAAAAGCACAAACTGTGCCACACAACTTGTATGCTCAAGCAGCAGAACTGGTAGCTTTGACAGGAGCATGTATTTTAGTAAAAGGCAAGAAAGTGAACATATATACTGATAATCAGTATGCTTTTTCTACAGTGCATGTGTTTGCACAACAATAAAGAAAATAGAGGGATGATTACATCCAGTAAAAAACCTATTAATCATGCGCAATTTATTTTGAAGCTATTAAAATCTATTCAGCTGCCTACCAAAGCAGCTATTTGTAAATGTGTAGCTCATATAAAACAACAGGATAAGATTTCAAAAGGTAATGCACAAACTAATGCAGCTGCAAAGCAAGCAGCCTCAGACTCAGAAACTTTATTTCTAAATGAAAAATTACAACCCTCTGAGATTTTAAATTTAGACATGTTAAAAACAATGCAGATGCTTACTACAAAAGCATAAAAACAAAAATGGGTAAAACAAGGTGCAATTTTTGAAAATGGACTGTACATTTCCAAAGGAAAAAAAAACAATATTGCCGTCTAAATTATTTAGATATGCAGCTTTGTTGAGCCATGGGCAGAGCCATGTCTCAATAGGGGGGATGGTACAGTTAGTAAATAGAATATTCCAAATATATGGATACATAAATTATACAATAAAATTTTGTGCAGCTTGTCATACTTGTAACAAGCACCATGCACAAGGAGCATTTAAAAACAAGCAAGGAAGTTTCCTACACCACCATATCCGTTCCATACTATTTGTATGGACTTCATAGAGTTGAATAAATGTGAAGGAAGGAAGTTGATGAGTGAGACTCAGAAGAATTGGATTTGCTGTTTACCTCTAGCATTGCTGAGCATGAAAACAGTAACAAATGTAAAGGGTTTGATCCCCTTTGAAGTAGTATTTGGAAGGGCATATTATGTGCCTCAGTAAAAAGCTCTCATGCCTGCAGAGCTGGAGGCTGACAGTTCACTAGCTAATTATATAAAGAAACTGTTAATAAATAAATCTGTTTTGCAGTTTAACTCTTTTTCAGACAAAAGAACTTTCAGCTGAATAAGAACTTTGTGACTGATACACAAGGGCAAAATGGCCAAGAGTAAAGCAAACAAAAAGCAGAGCAACCCAAAAACTATTGCATAATTATTTTGTTGGCAGTGCATTTGTTGACTATAAGTGTGACAATTTTTCTCTTATTGTGGTTTTTCCCTGCACTCAACCACACGAGTAAAAGTGAAGAGACGTGATGAACTGTTTATAGACTGGCATCCAAACTTTAACACATACCTGACCATGAAGCGTGTGTATACAGAGACTATGCACATTTCAAATTGCTGGGTTTGTACAGCTATACCAACAACATATAAAAGACTGTTAATGTCCACTGTCCCTCTGGGGATAAAATGAGGCTTGGAAAAGTTTTTTTTTAATATAGGAACTGTGAGATCACAGGACAAAATAGCTTTATTTTTACCTGTCACACAAAAAGGAGTTGTATGTTCTACAAAAGTAATACCCTCCAGGTGGGCTGGAGTAATGGTAATATAACAATGTCTTATAAATGTTACATTAAAGTCAGAAGTGGGGGTACTGTTTGTGATACTAACCATGATTCATATCTGAGTTCAATGAAAACTACATTAAATGCAGTATGTGACAATCCAGTCTTAACTAAGCAATTGTCTATTAAGGATAAAAAAATGTTTCATGCAGGGATAACACGTATTAGTACCAAAGTAATGATTTTATTTGTGGGAAAAAGGCATATGAATGGTTACCTGAGAATTGGTCCGGCAGTTGTTTTTTGGGTTATCTGGTTCCAGCAATAAGACATACTGCAGAATTACCTTTGGGTAAGATACGAAATGTAAGGGAAACAGCTCGAAAATCTGAAGGTCCAGTTAAGAAACCTGTGAATCCAGTTGGTAAAATCGAAGCTGGTTGAAAAGACCATAATTCAGTAAAAGACAAAAGTAAATTGACTCATATGGACTTGGGCAACAGTGTTATATCCAGGGCAGGAATACCACCAGCCTGTGGAGCAGTCAAATCGATCTGGGAGCTGAGGAAGCTGTCAGGAAGCCATGAGCAATGCAACTTTTTCCACCCTAGAATTGGTGACTGATAAACTGAATGCAATGAGAACTGTTGTGCTACAAAATCAAATGGCTCCTTACTTCACCCTAGCGGCAAGAGGTGGTACACGAAGAAGAATGCTGTGCTTTTATCCCTGAGGATCGTCACGAGACAAATAATCACCTAGAGGTAATTCAGCAAGTATCAGCAATGAATAAACCAGGCCCAAACCCACTGACAGACTTTTTCCAGAATCTGTTTGGGGGGTGGGGTTCCATCCTATTGAACATTTTAATTGCTATTTGTGTGGGTATACCCCTAATAGGAGCATGTGTTTACTGTGAAATTCCCTGCATGAAAAGATTAATCAAAAATTTGTTGATATATCTGTTACTGAAACTTTTTACCAAAGTGTTGAAATTGAAAGATTAATTTCAGATGATGCTTTTTCTGAAATATAAAACTAATGACTTGCTTAGCTGAAAGTCCTTAAAGGGAAAAGGCTAAGAAATAAAATGATATTGTTTATGTTTCTAATAGAATGAAATGCATTAACAGGAGGGAGAATGTCAGAAAAATATGTATTCAGACATATATAAACTGTTAGAAGAATGTGTGCTTAGGCATATATAAATGTACTCAAACATATATGAAGTGCAAAGGTTGAAAACAGTATAATATGTAATGCATTTAATTCTATTTTACTAGAATGGCAGTAGAAAGGAACTTGCATATTATTTCTTGAAGCTTAAACTGTAAGTGTGATTAAAGCTTTGACCCTGACAGTAGCTGGCTAAGCTGGCTCATGTCTGTCAGTAAATATTATTTGCAAAGTTAGGAAAAAATGAATCTGTCTGCATGTGTATCTTTTCCTGCTTCCACCGAGGAGAATGGCCTTGTGCGCACTATCAGAGATAATGTCCAGCTGGTGGACAAGAGAAGACAAAGAGAAGTATTAAGAAGACACTCATCCATTGTATTCGAACTAATCTAAGAGCCTTGAATTGGTTACATCCTCGGAAGGACATTGTGACTGACCAGGTGCTTTGCAAGGCTGTAATATTCTCATGGGAAAAAAGATTTTTGAAAAGCATTACTTCAGCATTTTCTTATAAATTACAGTGATGTAAAGACCCTGTCACTGACCACGTCAGTGAGGTGGGCAAAAGCTGTTTGTAAATAGTATAAAATGGAGATTATACCATGAACCCCCCGAAACGTGCACGCTGATTGGCCAGCGTGCCCGTTGTAAATCGAGTTATACTAATGGAAAAAGGTCCGGTCCCCCGGACTTTTTTCCCTTAGTATAACTTCGTTTTAAAATGTCTCGCTATGTTAAATGGGTTTAACATAGCGAGACAGCTTTAAAATAAACGGAGATCTCCGCTGCTTATTTTAAGCTGTGTCTCGCTATGTTAAACCCATTCATAGCGAGACAGTGTTTAAAGCAGGAGAAAGCAAGATCTCCGTTGTTTTTTTAATCTCGCTATGTTAAATGAGTTTAACATAGCGAGACATTAAAATAAACAGCGGAGATGTCCGTTGCTTATTTTAACTGTCTCGCCATGTTAAACTCATTTAACATAGCGAGACATTATAAAAACGGAGATCTTGATTTCTCCGTTGCTTTTGCTCAACTCTGATGTACTGCAGGTGCGCAGTACATCAGAACTGCCGCGGATGCCAGACATCTGCGGAAGGGCAGTAAACAGGCATTATACTATGCCATTATTTAAGAAAAGTAACAGTTTCTTTTCTTAAATAATGTCATATAATAGCAATAACTCACTTCTGGATGTGGGTAATGCTAAATTTACCCACGGTTGGCTTTGTTTGGTCCCGAGGGCGAACACGCCAACCGTGGGTAAATTTAGCATTACCCACACCCAGGCGTGGGTTATTGCTATAGTATTTCCTGAATAAAGTTAGTCAAAACTCTGTACATGTTTATGTATGGTTTTTTGCCTCCTAATGATCATTAGTATGATTGTATATACAGTAGATACTTGAGCATCCTGCATTACTGTCTGTTATTGTGAAAAGCCTAATGATTTTTACAGTCTGATTTTAACAATTTATTTAACACATCTGCATCCCAGACAGTTTGTATGTCAGATACAGCTCATGTATATAAAGATTTAGCAAAACCCATTTCACAATTTAAGGACAATTGGGTAGTGTAATAATACATGTAGGGGACATATAACTGCAGTTAATAGGAATGTAGTGTAAATTAAAGGCTTTCAGTTCCTTACAATTTATAGCACATTCATGAGGCACTGTTTTGCAAGCATTTTGATCTCACATTCTCATGCTTCCTGTTGACTGTAGTTACCAAACATTTTGAATGTTGCAGTGAAGAAAAATCGGACAGTTGTAGGACACTGCACTTTAAGCATTAATCAGTAAACACCATGTTACTTTCAGGATTTTTTTAAAATGCTCACTGCTGCACCAAAATGTAATTGAAGTTAATTTGTCCACAGCAGTATTGCAATGCAGGTCTTCACATTTTTGCTCTACTGTAAATTCCTTAATTACTTGTACGTAAAACACTGCATGTGGACATAAAGCATATAGTCTGCGAGGACAAGTGCATACAAAAGAACCACAATCCCAATCCTAAATTAGGCACTTGTCAATACTGTTACACCTCAACTTACCAGTCAGCATTCAGTGCGTCACTACACATTTATGTTTCCTCTATTCATTATAACAAATTAGCTATGCCTACTCTGTACATTTCTCCTTAAAAATATACCCAGCACATCAGCTTAGCAAGTCTGTCAAGTACTGCTGTACCTTTACTCTTTCCTCTTGTAACATCCCATTCACCATCGTGGGTGCTGTCTGAAGTTTCCAGGTCAGTTATCGTCAAGAATGCTTAGTAAAAGGCCATCAAGATAAATACCTATCATAGGTTCATAGGTTCATAGGTTCATAGGTTCATACTAGGCTATCTGCCCGAGGGCATTTACAAGCCTAGCCCATCGTTTTGTGGCTTACGCCACCCCTTTAGTATGGGGAACTAAACCCATTATTTTGCTGTGCCTCTGTCGAGCAATGACACTGAGGTAATCCCTGGGGTATATCTGCGATCTCCCATCCATTGGTCAAGATTTCTCTTGAACAAGGCCAGCGAGGTGCTCTGCCTCACATGTACCGGGATTTTGTTCCACAGCATAGGAGTCTTTGGGTGATGAATCTATCCCTCCAGCACGTCCTATTAATAGTCGTGTCGAGGTTTAAGTTTCCCGCCCTTGTGGCTCTGATGGATCTGGATTTTTGAGGTGAAGCATATTCATCAAATCTGGGTTTGACTTGGCCTTGTATGTTACGAAAGGTCACCTCTGAGCAAGCTGATGGCGACTGAGTAGAGCTGGAGTTCTTTCAGTCGGGCAGCATAGGACAGATTTTTGAGACCCTTTATCCTTTTGGTGAGGAACTTTTGTGGCCTCTCCAGCTGCTGCAAGTGTCGGGTCAGATACATTCCGAATGGGGCATTGTACTCAATCATTGGTCTGATGAGTGATGAGTAAAGGGAGACTATGACCTCCCTTGATCTAGATGAGAAACCCTTCATGATAAGGTGGGCAATGTAGAACGTCTTCCTAACTACTTTAGCTACATGGGTGTCGAATGACAGACTACTATCAACCTGGGTCCCCAGGTCCCTGATAACTTCTTCCGCGCTCAGTGGATTGCCACCTATTTGGTAGCTAGGGGTAACCTTGTTTTTTCGAAGTATGACTATGCATTTTTTGGCATTTAACTTTAGGCCGTGGCTCTGGCACCAGTTATCCATTTCTGTGAGACCCTTCTGAAGGATATCTGTGTCAGATGTGTTTTCTACTATGGCGCCAGTTTACAGTCATCTGCAAACTTTGTCAGCCATAACCCTCCTGTGTTTGCTTGTACTTTGGAGAAGTAGATGCCAAACAAGAGTGGGCCCAGGACTGAGCCCTGTGGGACACCACTTGTGACAGGCTTTGAGTCTGACATGGCGCCAGCAACTCTGACCCTGTGGGTTCTGTCACTCAGCCAGTTTGCAACCCATCTTGTGATGTATGGGTTGACATTTAAGCTGATGAGTTTTTCAATGATACCCGAGTGGGGTATTGTATCGAAGGCCTTAGCCAGATCGAGGTAGGCTGTATGGACTGCCTTTCCCTCATCAATGGCTTTGGTGACTGTTTTGAAAAAGTCAACCAAATTTAAAAGGCATGATCTGCCTTTGACAAAGCCAAACTGGGTTGGATCCAAAGTCTGCAAATTCCCTATGTCATTATTTATGAGGTCCATTATGATCCTCTCCATGGCTTTGCAAATAAGGCTTGTCAAGCTAATGGGCCGGTAATTTCCAGGGTCGGTGGAGGCACGCCTTTGTGGAGTGGTACCACAGTTGCAGTGCGCCACTCCTGACGTATCCAGAGGTAAGACTTTGATTAAACAGCTGTCCTAGCTGTGGGTTTAATTCCTCATTGAGTTCATGGAGCACACAGCCGGGGACACCATCAGGTCCCATGGATGCTGTGTTTTTTGCTTTGGAGAGAGCAGTTCTCACTTGGGCGCTGGAGATGTTTGGGGGGGCTGCAATCATTTGGTATAGATATCTCTCCTTTTGGGGGAGAGAAGTTTGCACTGAACCTGTCAGCCAGTATGTTGGCAATGTCTGTAGGATCAGTAATCTTCACATCATTTTGAACCAGCTCTGAGCATATCTGGGAGTTTCCTCCCAGGTTTCTAACATAGCTAAAGAAGGCCTTATGATTGTCTTTTGAGTCTTTAGCTATTTTTCTCTCGAAATTTGCTTTGGAAGATTTTATGAGCGCTCTTAGTTTTTTACTTATAGTGATCAAGGGTGTCTTACCTTTTAAGGATTTTGCTCTATCTTGTAGTAGCTTCCTCCTTTTGTTGTAGAGTTTGTTTATGGCTGGGGTCCACCAGACTGGACGCTTGCCTTTGGTACAAAGAGTCTTTGTTTTGCTTGGGATTGCCTTATCCATGCTGTCCTGTAGGTGCTGGTAGAAGGCATTTGTAAGTGATTCAGCGGCTTGAGTACTGTTTTCCGCCGGCTCGGGGGCCTTAAAAGAGACCACACTAGTCTTTAGAAGTGTGAAGTCGGCTATTGAGAAGTTCTTTACTGTGGTCTTTTTTATTTCAGGTGGGGGTGGGATGAGGACCTCCAGCGAGATTAGTTTGTGGTCTGATCTCACCAGTGTTGGGTACACCTCCGGTTTTGAACATTGTGCTCCCATGTTCGTGATGATGAGATCAAGTATGTTGTCTCCTCTTGTGGGGATGGTGACTAGTTGTTCCATGGCATTTGAGTTTATGAATTCCAGGAACTTTTGGGCTAGGGTGTTTGGGCTTGAGTAGTGTTCCCAGTCTATATTAGGGTAATTGAAGTCACCTAGTATGATGGTGTTTGGTGATACATTTATCCCCTCTAGTGTTTTCAGGAAGGCCATGTGAGGTTCCTGAGTTTGTGAGGGTGGCCTGTAACATGCTACAATTTGCAGAGCAGTCTTGCCTATGGTTAATTGCACCTGGATGGTCTCCGATGCATCGTGACAGAGGCCACTGCATGTATCGACTTTGTCCAGACTTTACTATCTCAGACAAAATGCAATACTTATTCACTTTCTCTCCATACAGCATTACACACACCAGTCAATTTTTACTCAGTGCAATGCCAGTATAATAACCAAGCCCTGATATGGAAGGACATTATCCACAGATTTGGTACTTCTGGTCCAAATTCATTCCTCTCCTTGTTTCAATAAACTGTATTAATTCAAATCCTGCAATATTTTTATCACTATAACCCTGTCATGGAAAGGTCCTTTACATTGCTATAGTGTCACAGGCCTCTTCACATTTGCCAGCCTAGTTATGTCCATTCATTTTCACGCACCTTAACATGGTTCACCAAAGCATGGGACTATGTACTTGCAACCCGTACCATCCCTTCACCCAGCTGCCAAATGTCTATAGAAAACTGTTGCTCTCACCAACTTATTTTTTTAGTTGCTGCAAGCAATCTGTGGTGTTATACTATATCACTATACCAAATATGTTTTAACAGTGCCGCCTACATAAATCAACCTACTTATTGGATTGTTTGGCAACACACAGATCTTGTAACCATTGGCTTTATAATCACCATGTTTACATTTCATCAATAGAAACACTGCCAGACTACATCACAAACCTTGACTGACAATTTGAATATTAACATTTAGCCTCTGAACCTGCATCTACAAACACTTCTTTCTCGAAATCCAAAGCATTAGTTTTGAAGGATAAACTCCCTTACGTTTTAGCCAACTCATACCAGTGTCCTGTGGAGTGGTATGGCCTGCATATTGACCATGCAACTTCACAAGTTCCTTCCCAATCGTGACTAAGTTCCTTCTCAGTGAGTATTACCTCAAGCTCAATATCTCATTCAACCTTGAGCATTACATCTTGAAATATGGTTATCCATAACTTGGGTCTTCCGGCTTTTCTTGGTTAGGCGTTGCCACAGTGGAACTCCGGTCTACCTAAGAATTTTATGTGGCGAGT
The DNA here is from genome assembly GCF_019279795.1 of Protopterus annectens. NCBI lineage: Eukaryota > Metazoa > Chordata > Ceratodontiformes > Protopteridae > Protopterus > Protopterus annectens. The sequence continues at coordinate 573,845,342 of NC_056735.1, forward strand.
TGCCGGCCTGGATACAACCTTCAAAGGTACGACCCTTCACGCATGTCTACACGGAGGCCGCTTTACCATAGAAGCAAACGGGACAAAGTTTGGCTGTCATGCGACAATGCTTCAGCAGCACCACCCCACCACAGTGCTGTACTGGCCCATAAGTAGACCCAAATATTTTACACACAATAGCAAATAAATGTTTATAGAGTCCGCTCTCAGTTCCTTACAATTTATAGCACATTAGCTACTTACTGTATCCATCCGCCGAATAGCTTACATTTCATTGAAATTAACAGTCCTGCGTGGAGAACAGCTCATAACATTGAGATGTTAACAGTTCTACTCAACTACCAGAATAAGACTGATATAGAAAAGATACCCCTTACCTTCATCCCATGTAGATGCCACAACCTAATCCTTTGGGTGCCAGAGTTGTAGTCATTCTTTCCAGGACATGAGTAAGTGTTTCTAGCTCATCCAGTACATCAGTTAGCTAGCATCAGTCATCAGTGCTTAAAATGTAGATAAGCTCGTAATTTTCCTGGTCAGTCTCCTCAAGCTGTCACTTATTCCTGGTCATAAAAAGTTAGAGAACTTTCACAAACAGTACTCAACTTTTACATTATGTACCAATCCATGCAGACCAATACTTACCCACTCTGTAGGCATCCACACAAGCTGGCTTTTGGTTACAAAGTGCAAATGTTCTTCAACATTGCACCATTGTGACAAGCCTCTGTACCACTTCACGGTAGCCAGCATCACAGAGGTCCATTCACACCACAACGATACTTGCAGCTGCAGCCCTAGCCACAGTCATCTCAAAACTCTCAGAACACACCTGCAGCTAATCAGCCTTCCACAATCACCAGCTGGAGTCAAGCACCATACTCAGACTATTGATTACCAGTACAGTAATATTTTCAATCTGCAGCTGCAACAAACATAGCAAGTCCAGACATCTACATACTGTAACATTCACACAACAACAAATATTGTCACTACTCTGTTATCGTCCATCAATGGATGTTACACTGAACACAATCAAAAATTAAACATTGCATTACCATTAAGTATGAATTCCTCATTTCCCAGGACACCGGTGTCACTGTTTTTATAACTGCAAATCTGGCTATTATTGCTTGCTACAGGCACGGAAACGCATCACTGGCAGTTACTTCTATGCAAGCTATGTATCCAAACCAGCTCCCACACACAATAGCTACCTTTTTGTCTGTGTCCGCAAGTTAAACTATTTCTCTCTAGTTACCATACAACATGTACCTCTGTGTATACTGCTCTCATTTACCTAGATAAAAAGGTTAAAAATCTTGCACACAATTAAAATTGCTAAACAAATACAGTCTTGCACATGACAGACTGTGTGCATTACAGAGACATGCTCAAAAGTCCCAAATTGAAACTGTGGGCAAACCAGTCATCCAAAATCCATCTGACAGTAGCAGATTGTACCCGTGGGCTGTTCACTGAACATGTGCTCCTGTTTCACCTTTTTTGGGACTGCCATACATGTATTACTTCTGACATCCTTCATGATTGCATTACATTATCTAGTCTAAGACTTATTCCTGCTTATACTCATTTGAGATCCCCACTATACTACTCTGGTGGAGCACATGGCTGCAATGTAGGAATTGTGGCAAGTGCTCTTCTGAAAGCAGTCTGACATCAATTGTGACTCAATCATGCCCGACTGCAGTGTAATGATATGACAGTATTCAGAATGTCAGACTATTCATCACATCTGGGTGTTTTGAAAGTGAGGAAAAGAGTGCAGACAGCTGTTGCATGACTGACTGGAGAAAGCATCAGAACATGACCATCTATAATGGATGGCTTTACTGCCATTATCAGTGCACACTGAACAGGATTTGATTACTGCCCGAGTACACATGGGTGGCTCAACAGGAAAGTGAAGACATTCCATACTTTTGTATGCCAAATGCCTTGTAAGGAGCATAGCCATAATTTACAAACACAGCTAGACTTATTCAGACTATGGAGGATGCAGTTGGTTAAAATTCATGACTCCAAACTAATCCCCAAGTGAAACAGCTGGCCCTCAGCAAGAGCCCTAACTTGCCAATAAAGTACAGTGGACAAAAGCTACATTGCATGCCACTACTGGAGAGGGTGGTTGTGCGAACAAATTCTTATTCAGATAAGGCTGAAGCTTGAATGGCACAATGTTTGCAGTGATGCACATACGAGCCGATGCTGGAAAATAGCACAGACTCCAAATGGCCATTCTTTTACTTGTATAAATGCTTATGACAGTGTCCCAAGCAACCACTGTTCACGTTGATACTCATGCTGTTCATGGACAATAGACATCAGGTTGCAGGGGACAGATCAACCAAGCTGCTGTAAACAGACAATATGACAGTACAGGCAGACTGAGCTTGAACTTCAGCAAAGGACAGCATAGTGCACTGTTAATTTCTAGTAACACTGGCAGTAATGAAAGGTAATTGCATGTAATATGAATTGGTGAATACAGATAGGAGGTTGTATGGTTCAACAGGTAAACTGCATCAAGTATCAGGGCAGGGTGGTTCTGGATAACAGTCTTTTGAAGATGTCAAAGCTATAGCCACAGCAGGCCACAGTAGACAGTTATACATGACCTGGTGTAGGCAATGACAGAAGAAAACCAAATTATATGAACGTTAAGGTGTACAACACAGTGGTGCAACTTTTACTACTATATGGTAAAGACCACTTGCCAGTATAGGTTGAACAGGTGAATAAGCTACAGGTGATGAAAATTAACTGGCTGACAAAGTTGCTAGGGTGCACACTGATACAGGGCAAGGAATGAGCACATAACAGCACAACCCAATGTAGCTCCAATTACAGAAAATATTAAAAACATCACCTCAAGACTGGTTTCATCACCTGTGTTGATAAACAGACAATATGGTATGCTTGGTTTTGCAGTGACGTATACGGGAAGGCATTTTTCCAAAGATCAGTGACTGACACGCATGTGTGTTCACAAAAGTAGCAGTCCCTAAAAATCAATTAAAAAAAAGGAGTTGACAGCAAACGCGATACCCATCAGTTATAACAGTAGGAAAAATTTCTGGCTTTTGATGAAGGCACCTGTTACAATGAGTGTTCTCTCATTTTAAACATTCTTTGATTAAACAACGACACAAACAGCAGCAGCCATGACAGCTAAACATCCCGCGGTGCAAACTTTTCATCATGAAATACCACTGCTATTAGCCTTCATTCAGCAAAACCGGTCAGTTAGCAAAAAATGCAAATACTAAATATCTCCATCCACATCATGCAGCAAACTCTTACATGTATAATAAATTTTTTTCAGATTATTCAATCGCGTACGCAGTCCTTTTCTTCCTGTAAGCAGAGATCTGGTTACCATTAAATATAGAAGTTACACTTGCTAGATTACAAAAAGATAAAATTATTACTATTTTCAATTTAGATTTCTGGCAAACTGACAACAGCTTCATAGCTAGTACACCTCCTACTACGGCGATTAGGATGGATGCATCAACCCTCTTTTACAATAACAGTACACAGTTTCAGCAATCCATGTACATACTGTGCGAGCTACAATGCACATTCTTCATGAAAAACTATAGTACCTGTTCTACAGACTGTTCATAAGCAGCAATACACTTGCTACACATTTTGGATAAATCCACATGCTACTCCACCTTTGCAACACAAGTAAAATAAACAAGTTTCCTCACAATGCCACCAAACTAGGAAAGTTTTCCTACTATTCTGTGTATTTTAAGAAACAAGGCACAGCATAATGATTTGTCTTTACATACATGATCTAATGCATGGCAAAGATACAATTCACTTAGTTCACTGTTCTAACTTTTAGGAATTACCAACCATAGCTATGCTAGTTCCATTGTGCCATTCTCAATCTAGTAAATACACATCTGCTGATTAGGATAAGAGCAACAGTTATGCTTCTCTATTGAAATTAATGACAGGCCTTTAAAAGCCAAAAGGCGGAGCAACCTTTACATCACTTAGAAGACGCATCACCAACATCCAGACCAAAAAACACATAACAAACACAGTATCTTTCTAAGACCCGGACACAGCAGCAAGGCAACTATCTTTGGCATATACTAATACTCCTCACCTGGTTCAATAGCAGATCAAGATAGCGATGAGGTCTAGTCAGTGAAAAAAATTAGCAGCAATATAACTAATCACATCAGTAAGTCAGCAGCACAGTTGCCAAACATCCCCTGGAGCTTTCAAGCATAACGGTTGTATGGTTTCACCATTTTGCAGACAGAAAATGACGTTAGTGTGATAACGTTATACAGCTGTATATTGACATCTGTGTGGATTTTATGAATATATTCATATGCGTCTCATACACTAAATGGCATGTCAGCACCCCTAATAAATGGGGGGGGGGTTACATGCATGTCAACACCACAATGAAATGGGAGACGTTACATGCAACTCTTGCCATTGCCCACGCTTTTAATAATCTCACTACCAATAACTTCTCACTACCAATAACTTAACCAGACTATCATTTCACATAGATTACCACTAACAGGTACATTCAACATGACATTAACCTATTGTGACAGCGCAGACAGTTGCTGCAGGACCCACTGGAGAAAGCAGCGGAACAGACTGCAGAAAGTAGCAGAACAGGACGATCTATAATGGATGACTTTAATGCCATTATCAGGGCACACTGAACAGGATTTGACTACTGCCCGAGTACACAGGGGTGGCTCAACAAGGAGAAGCCATTCCACACTTTTGAATGCCAAACGCCTTGAAAGGAGCCAAGCCATGATTTACAAATGCAGCTTGACTTGATTCCTCGTATAGAGGAGGCACTTTGGTAGAATTCATGACTACAAACTCACCCTCAAGTGAGGAAGCCGGTCCACAGCACGAGCCATAACTTGCCAATAAAATACAGTGCTCAAAATTCAAAGTTGACCCCGACAACTGTGGGAGTTAAAGGCATCAAAGACAGAGTACATAGCATGCCACTACTGGAGAGGGTGATTGTGCGATGGGAGATCAAATATGGATGGGAGATCAAATATTTTTTAGATAAGAATGAAGCATGACTGGCACAATGTTTGCAGTGATGCACATACTCAAGAGTAATCTGGAAAGTAGGGCAGACTCCAAATGGCCATTCTTTAACTAGCAGAAATGCTTATGACAAGTGTCCCAATAAACCACTGTTCTCGCTGCAGCTCATACTGTTCATGGACAATAGCAGGGTGCAGGGGACAGATCAACCAAGCTGCTGGAAAAAGACAATATGACAGTACAGTCAGACTGACCTTCAACTACAAAGGGCACCATAATGCACTGTCAATTTCTAGCAACATTGGCGCTAATAGAAGGTAATTGCATGTAATATGATATTGTGAATACAAACAGGTTATATGGCACAACAGGTACAGTGCATCAAGTTGCATGGCGGGGTAGTTCTGGATACGGATCTTTTGAAGATGTCACAGCTATAGCCAGAGTAGGGCACAGTAGCATGTTACACATGACCCGGTGTAGGCAATCACAGACGAATGTCAAATTATTTGAATGTTAGGTGTACAACACAGTGATGCAACAGTTACTACTTTATGGTAGTATAGGTTGGACAGGTGAATAAGCTACAGGTCATGAAAATGAACCAACGTACAAAGTTGCTAGGGTGCACACTGACACAGGACAAGGGTGAGGACATCACAGCAGGACCCAAATTAGGTCCAATTACAGAAATTACATACATCATCTCAAGAGTGGTTTGATCACCTGTGTTGAAAGGCAGACAATATGGTAACACTGGATATGGCTGTGGAGTATATGGTAAGGCATGTTGCCAAAGATCTGTGAGTGACACGCATGGGTGTTCACGGAAGTAGCAGTGCATTTAAATCAATTCCAAATCAAGGAGTTAGAGATAGCAAACACTGTACCCATCAGGTAGAACAGTATGAAAAAAATTCTGACTATTGATGAAGCACTTGTTATAATGGGTCTTTTACAGTTTAAATTTCGTGGATTAAACAAGGACACAAACAGCAGCAGCCATGAGAGCTAAACATCCCCCGGTGCAAAATTTTCATCATGAAATAACACTGCTATTAGCCTTAATTCACCCTAACCCGTCAGTCAGCAAAAACCACAAATACTTAATATCTCCATCCACATCATGCAGCAAACTCGGACATGTATAATAACAAAAAGTTGTTCAGATTTATGCATCACGTACACAGTCCTTTGCTACCTGTAAGCACTGATCTGGTTGCCATTAACTATGTGATTTTAAACTTGTAAGATTATCAAAAGAAAAATGATTAAGATTTTCTATACAGAATCCTGGCAAACTGACAACAGCTTCATAGCTACTACACCACCTACGATGATTACGATTGATGCATCAACCACCATTACAATAACTGTACAGTATCAGCAATCCATCTACATACTGTGTGAGGCAAAATGCACATCCTTCATGAAAAGCTATCGTTCCTGCTCTACAGATTGTTCATAAGCAGCAATACACTTTGCCATCCCATAGTGCCAACAGCTTTTGGATAAATCCACACACTACTCCACCTTTGCAACACAACTGAGTAAAAATAAAACTCATTTACACACAATGCCACCAAACTAGGAAAGTATTCTTACTATTCCGTGTATTTTCACAAACAAGCCACGAAATCATGATTTGTCTTTATTAACATTATCTCTTGTATGGGAAATATATACACCGACTTCACTGTTCAAAACATTTACGAATACCAACAGCAGCTATGCTAGTTCCATCGACACATTGCCAATCGAGTAAATACACATCGGATGACTAGGATAAGAGCAACAGTTTTGCATCTCTACTGCAATTAATGACAGACTCTTAAAACAAAAAAGGCGTAGCAACCATCACATAACTTAGAAGACGCTTCACCAACAGCCAGCATGCGAAATGCATAACATACACAGTATCTTTCATAGACCAGAAAGCAGCAGGAATCAAAGTATATATATATATATATATATATATACATATATACACACATATATATATATATATATATATATATATATACACACACACACACACACACACACACACACACACACACACACACACACAAGCACACACACAGAATATATTCATATGCGTCTTACACAATATTTAATGGAATGTCAGCACCCCATTGAAATGGGAGACGTTACATGCAACTCTTCCCATTGCCCATGCTTTTGATACTCTCACTAAACAATAAATTCACACGACAATCATTTCACATCAACTACCATTAACAGGTACATTCAAGATGACATTAACCAATTGTGACATACTAGGATATAGGGACATATTCTTCTCTAACTCAGTGTTACCACTTCACGGGTGTGGCTGATAACTCCCAAACTGCACGGATTACAAAAGTGCAATTTCAAAGTACAATATTTCACCTCAGACCTCGTACAATATTTCACCTCAGACCTCGCTACTACATACCATTTAATTATTCTGAGTTACATGTAATTCACATATACAGCATACCAATCAATCTTTCCAGAGCACATAACACATACCTGTATTACCACACTGACTGCTAATAGTATGGTTTACAAGTCATTCAACTACACTGACTCATGTACACATTTTGAGAATACACGTTACTCAAAGTCTGAATGGCCCACTTGTTTCCAACCACCAGAAAAACTCATACATGTCAATCACCACGGTATTACACCAGAACAGAGCAATACATATGAGGACACTATATAGCAAGAGTCAAAGTCTACTCCCAAAACCATCTACTAGAAATACACAAAAAATAGGGCCATTACGTCTGCCCTTTCACCACTATTACTAAATTCTTGCTTACGAGATTATTTATGCTACCATCAACAGCCACTCTCCCTCATTTTCTCCATTCACTATGCACTCCACTCCCTGGTGCCACTTTAGTAATATAACATCATCAATGTGGTATGTGCAATGTCATCTGGCAGACCCTCAAATGACTGCAACAATCCATAATCATCTATAATGAATGGTGTTCTCTACTACCAACCTTCATTCCCTGCACTCAAAACTACACATCTACCTCAGAGAAATAGTAAGACATGGTACTCACCCAGTCGATAGATGCTACTCCATTATCCAGGCTTCGAATGATTTTTCCCAAATCTTGATATGTGTCTTGCAATCACTGCACTCTTCTCTGGACGCTCACACTTTGCGATGTTCTTCGGATGGGCTGGTATGGACATGGGTTCAATTTCCAAATTCCCTCGTTTGGCTCTTAGCACTTCCATCATCAAGTCATAGATGTAGTCAAACTTTCTCTTCTCAAATATTGGTTTAGCAACCCATTCCTGCTTTGCCTTTGGGTACACAATTTTGAATCTAGGTTCACCTATTGCTGCTGACGTGCTGTTCTGGAATTTGACCACAGCCTGTTCACGATGAAGGTTTTCATTATGATCCATGATGGCAAGTATGACACGAGCTTTCATCCCTGCATAACTGAAGTGCTCGAACTTGGGGCAGTACTTGCATAGCAATGCATGGAAGACCTCAAGGTTGCCAGTGTGACAGAACTTGGTGATTTGCTTCAAATCCTTTAGAAAAACTCTGTTTGTAACTATCCTCTTCAGGGCACTGTGACACGCATCATCTTCTTCAAGCCACTTCTTTTCATCTCCGTCCACGATTGGCATCTCATGTTCACAGCATGACAACTTCTTTGCCCCACTCCAGCTGTGTATGTCTGTCACATGGTACAACAATGACAGCCATTTCTCTTCCAGAAGTACTCCATCCCCATCACATGTTTCTGCACACCACCAAAGGTGATTAGAAATGCTGTGGCACCACCGTAGTAAGTCACGTTTACCCTGCCTTTTTCCTGCTTCCATTATTTTCTTAGTTAAACTTTTCGACATATGCCAAACATCAAACTGATGTTCAACTTCTGGGAATTCCTTGCGCATTACAAATCCAATTCCACGATGTCTATCTGTTGCCACCAGGCTGACTTTCATATTCTTACCCTTCAAGTTATTCATGCACCTCTTAAACGCTTTTTTCTCCAGTGCCACAGAAGTCACTCCCATGGAAACCTGCTCTATTGCAAAATCGATTATATATCCTGAATCCAGATTCATCATGGTATAGCAACAGTACTTTGCTGAGTATCCAGGACTATCGCAGCGACCGTCTCCAGCTAACCGTATCTCTTTCCCGTCTTCATTTGCCAGTAACCTATTCTGATGCTGTGTCCAGGTATGCTGTAATACAGGGAACAAATATTGTCGTTGGATAGTGTAGAAGGTAGTCTCGCTGATAAATTCGACTCCAAGGTATGCGCAAAATCGAGCAATGTGGGCATATGTACTGCCACTAAACAGAACAGAGGATGCAAGTAGTAAGTTGCCCGCCGGCATCCGTCCCAACACTGGTTGACTTTGCCACTCCAGTACTTTATGACCACTGATGCAGGATACCTTCACATACACACAAGAACCGATCTTAGATTTTTTTTCAATTTCCACGGCAGGTGTTTGGCATTGGGGACAAGTCAACTTCAACAGTAGCGAATCCAGGCAAGACTCAAACACTATGTACTTTGGCTCACTTATCATCCTTTCATCTTCATCCACTTCTACTGTCTCTTCCATGTCAGAGGTTGATACACTGTCTGAGGGGTAGCACCAGTCAGGATCCATTTCAATGGAATCATTTCCACACCTTGAGATAGAGGAGTCACTTTGCATGCTTGTCTGCATGCTTTCGGGAGGACACTTCTTTGGCGTGCTGCAAGCCATCACTTCAAAAGGCACTGATGCACTCGAGCTGACTTGAGCAATGCCGCTGTCTTCCACTGGATTACTACAGCTACTCATATGTGTGCTGCTTGTGGCTAGTTCACTGCTAATGGTAACTCCCTCCGAATCAGGCTGTCTTGTTTCGGTCTGCACCACCTTCGACCGCTTGCAGTAAGTGTGGTCTGTCCATTTTGACCCCACCTCAGGAAACTGTACTGCTGCATCTATCATCTTCACACGCTGAGTTTTAACTTCTGAAAACTTTGCTTGCACACCTATACTGCAACCTTTTTTCTGAATCTTCGTTTGGCAACCCACCGTTTTCTGAATACACTGCGGAATTTCCATACTGTATACCTCAATGGTTTCCACTTCCTCATACAATTCAGGACCCGGTTCCTGCAAGTAAAACATTGTCATTACTTATGAGGCTGTGATGCATGTCTACAAACAACTTCTACATCTAATGGTGCTGGACATTAGTTGCATTACATCAAGTCTATCCCAAGAATTACAGCATGTCTGTCCCTAAATTGACATTCTCCAATACCATACAGAATATGGGCTAATATTTTGCAAAATCAACTCCATACTGAAGTTACCAACGCACAACAGTTATTAGCTATGCTGTCAACTTTACGACTGTTAACCTCAATCACTACTCAAATTATAACTAAAATATGACTTTACATTTTTTACATATGACAACTGTTACTCATGCAATGTGAAGCTCGCACCCTCTACAGGGCTCATTTAATTGCAATAAGTTATCATTGCTTACCTGAACATGTTCCACGGCCACATCGCAATCTCGGTTTGCTTCTGTAAACGCACTTCCTTCTGCTCCTTCTGCCAATGAGTCTGCTGCAATTTTCTTCTTCTTTCGCTGTTGATGGCTACAATTCTGCAATACATAATTTTTTCTTAAATCAAGACGCACCATTTACGTCAAATGTGCAAAGATGAAGTACTGACTGCTGGATAATGTGCACTGAATTGCAGTACACAGACTTACCTTACGGTGTGCACAAGCTTCTGCATCGACAATTTCGGGCAAGGTTGTTGGTGGTTGGTTCAGAAGTTCCTCTATAAGCTGTACAATAAAGTTCCAACTATTAATAAATGTTACTTAGTTGTCTGCACACCTAATTCGTACCATTTATGGTCACTCAATGTTACATCATTGTGTCCACTCTACCTAGTCACGTACCTATAAGTTCTCAAGATATGGCTACATCCATTCATGCGGTCTAGGTCTGTTGCTGAATTGACCCACATCTAAAACTGCAAGTATCAAGCTGCATCTCAGATAAGTAATGAACGGTGCACACTTTAGACATCTGCACAGTCCACCTTTTTCATGCTTAACACACATCATGCACAGACCATCTACTTACATTGCGCCGCTCTTTCCGCTGTTGACGCTGTACTCTCAATGTCCGTTGATTTTTCTTTGCAAAGGAGAAAATAGTAGGTACTGCTTCTTTAATTAGTCGCCTAATTGGTCGCCGTGGCTTCATTTCTTCCGGAAGAAGCTCGTACATATAGTTGGGTTCATACTGGCTATCCTCAAAGTGTTTTGAGCACAGGAAATGTCGCGGCTTTGGCCTGCTCACCTCTTCTTTGACAAATTTATTTACATTGCCGACATCTGTACCACAGTTTATCAACCACTGTGTACACGTTTTAATATCCCGGGGAAAACGATGGAAGGACACACCTGGTGGCAGACCATCGCGGCTAATGCGACACCCGTAAGCAAAACACTGAGGCATAGCGGCAGTCACCTAAGGAGAGAGAAAAGAAATTCTGTGTAAAAATTACAACTACCACTACTATACTTACAAGGCACATTTGGTAATTTACTGACATAACATTGACTATAAGCACACCTACTACAGCAGCACAGATTTAGTGCGTCAACCACCTACACTGACCTAACCACTATGATTGGGAATATCAAGGACTCCAAACACATTCCACTGTCACTTTGCCTTGTCAACACTGCAAATTTGGCATGACAAACATTGCAGCACACAATTTTGTTACCTTTGTCATCAAACCGTAGTCAAGAGTACAAGAACCGGCTTTATTTTTAACTTTAAGGCAAGTTACTCAGATATGGCAGCCACAATCAAAATACTTTCAACAACCACTTTCTTCTTGTACTGGAAATGCAAACTGGATTGGTATTCTTGCTTATGTTCAATAGTTTCCATTTGTGAGGTTCACCTGTTATTCAATTCGATCATGGTATAAGAGCTAATCTTTAGCCAGGTACAGTCATGCAACCACATGCAGTAAACAGAAAACTTAACATTTCGGCTGAAGCCACACTGTTTCAAGTGAATAAACAAATGTGTATGTAAAGTCAACTTCAGTTTCACCACTGCAGTTCAATCCAAGTGTAACACGTAAAAAATACTAATATTGCCTCGCGCTGCATGTACTGCACTCAGCCAGCGTTGTGCTGCATCTCCTGCACTAGACTATAAAGTAAACTAAAAATGAGAAAATTAAAAAATACAAACACTCACTTATTCATGTTTTCACTGTTGCAACCATAACATTTGGGTTATCTGCTTTCAGCTAGCTCTCAGCATGATTAACAAAGTCTTGGGTCATGCGTCAATTCGCCAACTAAAGCTAAGTACCCCATTGGGGAAACATTTTCTTGCCCCTTATGTCAGTTAAAGTTAATTGCATTACTTGTGGAAATCAAATACCTCAAAGATTTTCATTTGTACTGTAGGCCTTGCCTAGGCCCCGATCATCACGTACATTGCACTCAATTTTGTGCTTTACTTAAATCAGCGCACTGGCATCTCTATTTTTTCACCTGTAAATATTTTGTTTCTCTGTTTTAATTATCCAAGAAATGTCGGTTAGCCATGCGACTGCCAGTATTGCAAAAAACTCAAATTTAAAGAACGACTCGCAGAGGTACCAAACTGCCGTTTCTACTAAGCCAGTACTCAGTCATGCACTTTTTCACAACCCAAGATACCATCTACTTCTGATTTGCAGGCGTATACGGGCATCCATTCAGAGTCATAAAGTCCGCAAGATGCTTCAACCATGGGACCCACGGTAGTCTCTACCTGGGATGGGTCCACAGCTGCTGTACAGGCACCCGCTTCTGAAGGTGTATTCATGCCCATGTTCTTGCCTATTGAAACAGACACTTCCTTCTTCACTTAGGGCTAAATCTGTAATCATGCCTAAAAAAAATGACGCCCATGACACATGCGGAGGACGCTATGCCTAAAAAACATAATGGCTCAAGATCTAATAATTCTAATCAGGGTTATCCAACACCAAACTTCTAAGAGTCCTAGGACTGAAGTGGTTTCTGAATCATTGGTCCAGGGTTCTATTTTGTCCAATTCTTCCGACGATCACGATTTGCCCTCATCTACTTAGGAATACTCTGATGAAGAGCACTACATTACCTCTGCTTCCCCTCAGGACGATTTTTCTTTAGTGCAAACCTAACATGTCTAGTGCCCAGACTTCTCTCTCTGAAGGGGTAGGATTTCTAGCACTAGAAGCCTTATTGCCCTTGGGCTAGTGAGTAGTTTTCAAGGTCTGCAACAGGATTTTCATTCTTACTGTAATCCTTGTCTAGGAAAATCACCACGATGTACCTTCCTGTTGATTTTCTGCTTTACTTAATCAGCACACTATCCATTATCTGTATATTTTTTCCTCTAAATATTTACTGTATTTAATTATTCCAGCAATGCAGTCCATTAGCCATCAGACTACCAGGACTCTATAAAAATGCATGGAAGAAAGCACAGCAATGCATGCAGGACCCACCAATTATTTTTTAATACGGCCAACGGAGGGCAACCTGCAAGCAGATAACAAATGTAAAGACTGCATGAGTCAATACACTAATATACAAGTTATGGTAAGTGTACCCAACTGTACTTTTTGAATTGTTGATCAGCCAAGTAGCTTCCTTCATGACAATTCAACATAAATGACTGCAGTGGCCAAAAAGACTACCCTCTGTACAATTTGATGCATCAGTCAAGGCCACAAAAGTTATACAGAGTAAAAATAGAGTTACCATTGTGACAGAGTTCCACCCATAACGTGCAACTTTCAAATCCAAAGTTACAATACTGTTACGTCTAGTATTAGAAGAATGAATGGACAGCTATTCCACATAAACAGAAACATTGCATAGTGACCAAAATCTCTTTATTTCTCTATCAATTACAAACATGGGCAGTACAACATCATAGGAGAAACCTAAGACATTGTTAAATGGACAGTGTTACAAATTGAGACACATTTCAAAGAGAGCATGTTTGCAAAAGAGAATGTCAAAGGACATCTTTACTCTGCAAACACCCATAGTCCCTCAAATGGACGAAAACCAACATATTCATCCTCAGTCTCTTCGGTGGGAAACGCCGCACGAATACGAACAACAACGCAAGCTGGTATGACCATGCGATTGCCAAAACCGAGTCGCCGATTGTTACACACCCACTTTACATATGCTCTGTAGGCCAGCAGACGGTACCGCCTGAAACAGAAAACAAATCCTTATTACAACTACGGCTGGTTTACAGATGCAGAATTCAAGTTTAGAAACCAGCAGTCTTGAGCAAACATACATGCCAGAAATGAGAACAATCGGATTGGCCAACCAGTGCACAACAGCTATTTACTCAACATCCAAGGTAGGTTTGCCATCAAAGGCCACTAACTTAAAAACATGGCTGTCAGCTATTAAATAGTTTCTACCTGCACATTAAGCATGTCTATCCGGTCACCCTAACCCTTACATTAGCAGTGATGCCAATCACCTAGGTAGTTGTGTACCTGTTTGTCCATTCTGGGTCTTGCAATCCTCTGCGAATTGTCTGTTGTCTAAACACCCATTCTAGTATGTGCCTTAATAGGCAAGTTGCTGCGAATTCTGGATGTGTTGTAATGCACTGATTAGACAGTGGCAAGTTTAGTTCTCTCCACTTGTCAGTAGCACGTGGTGATGACACACAGCAGAGGCATTCACATTCAGTCATCATACTGCAATGGCCGCATATGCACCAATGCATATCAGACAGGTTACTTTCTTCTACCTCTGTCGATTGCTCTTCTACGCTCCTCTCCATATCCACACAACGGCGTTTCCTCCTTTGCTCTCCAGGACGATAAGTTGGCTCAAATTGATATCCTTGTCTTGATCTCTTTTGTCCTTCTGATGCCATGACAGCCAGTTGGTAGATTCTGAGAGAGAATTAACATCCAAAAGTTATGAAGAGCCACCATCTGCAGAAGGTGCCACCTGTACTTTTCATGCTGTACTGTAAATGGCTTTCTTGAATCTCATTAGAGATCTTAAAACTAGCAGAATCACTCAATTTACAGAACCTCTACATGCCAAAAAAAATAAGTGAGTGATGTCAGCCGAATCAAAAACGATACCTTTTCTGCAAAGACCTTCAGTCTTTTCATGTATACACAAGCGCCACAAATGACTATTTTTGTAACAAACCTCAGTAGTCAGTCTGTGAATGCACAAGCACTCCCTAATGACACAAACAATTAACTAGGTCCATGTATGCACAATTACAAAATAGGACAATGCTTTAGTACTGCAGTCAATAGACGGTAAGCAGAGCCTATGGCTCTAAATGGCCCATTTTTCACCAAGAATGCATAGCGTTTTCACAAGCACAAAAAGTCTTTTCACACATACTTAGGCCATACCTGCACGAGCACAAACATAACTCCGTTATCACAATGACCCCTTCATCATTGTGTATGCAGAATATACATACAAGAACATTTCCTGCCAGGAGCTAAAGTGCAGAGTTTGGACGTACGGACAAGCAACAAGGTTATACATCAATGTAATAAACTCACGCAGCCAGAGACAAAGACAGATGCAGCCAGAGAAAGATGCACACAGAGGTGCATGCACACACAGCGCTCTCTCCTACACACAGCGCTATCGCCTACGCACAGGTATGCTGAATTAAAAAAAAAGTAAAATTGTTACTTACTACAGTCATGTTTGCAGAAGACTCCCATTTCTCAATGACCTGTTCATTCAGGTTTATCCATGTATGCACAAGCTATACCCATCATCAAAATGAATCATTTGAATCATCAATGAACCAGGAGGTTCAGGTATGAAGAATTTGGCTTTTTATTTCCGTTTTAGATCAGGGACTATGTTACAGTATATCGTTGTCAAGATTTGTTTTTGCAGATCAGGCACAAAAGGAAGTACTGTAGAATAAGGTAGACAGTTATTCTAGATAAACTGTAAACATGAACTAAGAATTTAACATCACGTGATAAAACAAGGGTTACGTAACATTTTGACATGGGTAATCAGTGCACTAAAACCTCGCAAGATCCGCCCCTAACCGAAGACGCAAAATACATGCAATTACAGCGTGCTGATTAGGTTAGGTATTATACAAGATGGGTTAACAAATATGAATTTGATCGTAAACTAGATAAACTTTCACTAGTTAAACTCCTTAAAAAGCGTAAATGTGCTGCAGGAGGTCAAGCAAAAACGCCAACTCGGCATACCTCAAGCACACAGGTGGATTGAGGAAGCAAATCGCAGAGAACAGAAGCTTAAAAATTCAAAAACATTTGTATACAAAGAGAATAATAACTTCGTAATAGCTACAGATCCTCCTCCTCCCTTGCCCCCTCCCTTACCCTTTTCAGGCTAAGGAGCGAGTGGACAGGCTGGTCCACCTCCGCGTTATCCTGAAGTTTCAGTAAGACCACAACCAGTTGTTAGAGATCCTTATGAGACTAGGTCTCGAACACATAACACGCATAGGGCCCCAAAATCATACCAGATGGAGAGGAATCTACAGGATGAGAGTGAGGAAGAAATATGCCCACTTATAGAAGTTGCAAATCCTCAGGCAGGACAAGGGCAAAATCCTGCACTCCTATGATATAGACCATGGACACCAGAAGACATACGGAAGGCTACTGCGGGAATCCCCCCCATCAGGAAGTTAATTTTGCACAATGTTTAGAGGATTAACAAGGCATGAGGTGAGTAGAAAAACTAGTAAGACAAATTATCGGTCCATATTGGCACATGATTTGTGGTACCTGCAATCCTTGTAATGCAGAACTTAGGCCACTCCCACATAGTGACGCAGAATTAGACAGAGTGAAAGGTCTGACAAACCGAATCTTTGAGAATTGGAAACCTAGAGCAGACTGGACTTGCATTAATCAATGCATACAACAGGAAAATGAGACAATAGATGGATATTATGCCCGATTATTAGAATGTTTTAATAATCATAGCGTTATGTCGGTTCCTGAGAACCAAACACATGATTCCACATATGAACAACAATTAAACATGCATTTTTGAAAGGTTGCATTGCACCTACTAGTAGCTTCATTACAAAGTAAAAGGAAGGCGCAAGTATTCTCTGCTGAAGACGGAGCGGAAGTATTTGTATTACAGTCATGTAAAAAGGGCAAGAAAAAGAATGCCCATGGAAACAGTCTGACAAACTATCAGAAGATAGTGAGGAAAGGGAAAAAGAGAGGAGAGTGCTTCAAGTGTGGAAAGAAAGGCCATCTAGCTAGGCACTGTAAACAAAATAAGAAAGCTATGACAGAATATAAAGGAGATGAGGACTGACTATATGATCGTGAGGATACATCATATGAAAGTCAGGAATCACTAGTAACAGCTACAATAGAAAAGACAAATACCAATCTAGTAGAAGGAGTAGAGGAAGTACAAATTGACTTAGATGAAAATGGAAATGAAATGTTAGATTTAGCATTGTTGAGCCTGGAGCTCTACCTAGCAGATACAAAAACGAAGTGACACTTCTGGTGGAGGGAAGGGAAGTCAAATTCCTGTGTGATTCAGGAGTGTCACGGACTTTGATACACCCCGCCAAGTTACCAGAAGATTCTGAATCACCTGATTATATATTATTAAAAGCAGCAAACGGACAGCTATACAGGTAACCACTCTCCCATGATATAGCAATAACCAACCCCGTTTCAGGTATGACCCAGAGAAGTAAAATAGTGGTTTCTGCCAAGTGTCCAGTAAACATATTGGGCAGGGACCTTATGCAGATATTTTGCATAGCAGTAGTTCCAACTGTACAAGGTATTGAGGCAGAGACAAATGGATACTTTTGTAGTGCGATCGGAGGGTGAAACCTTTTATTGGTACAGCCAGGACCTATTCACGACTGGTCCAGGGGCAGTCACCAAGGAGCTGACTAACGTAGCCATCAGTAAAACCCCCTCCCTTGACACTGATCAACAGCATTTGTTACACTGTACTCTATTACTGTACCACAGCAGGAGCTGATAGAGAGTATGAGCAAAAACTCTTTAAAAAACGTGCAACTAGATTGGTTTTGTGTACTTTGTACTGGGATACTGAGGGGAACAGTGTACTTAGCTCTTCATTACCTCAACAATTCCTTGCATTGTATAGATCTAATCGGTTGCCACATGTTAGCTTGACAAAGCATAAAAAAAGTGTTAAATGGGCAGACTTAGGAGAAAGAGTAACAAGATGGGAGAAGACTGATTTAGAGCTGTCAGAACAAGGGATACAAATACAAAAACAGAATTGGTTGACACAGACACATCCAGCTGTACACTTGCAATATAGCGAGGACAGCTGATTACCATTTTTCTTGGAAGAAAAGGCCTTGTGTGAAATTCCAACAACTCTTATGGTGAACAGGCAAGTCAGATGTAGGGCTTATTCGAACAGCAGGACCATTTACACTTACCCCAAAGTCGCCTTTTAGACCACAGAAAAGACAATACCCTTTGAGAAAGGATGCAGAAGTAGGAATTAAGCCTATAATAGCAGCATTACTCAAAGGAGTACTGGTAGAATATCCTGAATCACCATGTAATACACCCCTATTTCCTGTTAAAAAAGCAAACTGGGAATGGCGGATGGTACAAGATTTACAAGCTGTAAATAATGCAGTAATACCTAGAGCAGCTACGGTGCTAGACCCACATTCTTTGTTGAATGATTTGGAACAGCAACAAAAGTATTTCTCTGTGGTAGATATTAGCAATGCTTTCTTTTCAATACCTATACATCCTGATAGTCAATATTGGTTTGCCTTTACATTTCAGGGTAAAAGGTATACGTATACTCGCCTACCACAGGCATTTTATGAGAGCCCAACTATTTTTTGAAAAAGAAATGGCTAGCATACTGTCAGGATTTACACCACCGGGAGGTAGTCAAATTCAACTTTATGTAGATGACATCTTGCTAGCAGCCCACACCCAGCAGCAGTGCAGGGTGGATACTGTAGCATTATTGAAATTTTAAGCAATACAAGGACACAAAGTCAACAAAAGTTACAACTTTACAGAAAACAAGTTAGATACTTGGGATATGTAATATCCAATCTAGGTAGAATACAAGATGAGCAAAAAAATACAGCAATTTTGCAAGCACCCAAACCAACAACTAAGAAAGAAATAATGTCTTTCTTGGGTACAACTAATTTTTGTCGTAGCTGGATACCGAATTATGCTTTGGAATCTGCTCCACTGACTGATTGGATATATAAGACACCAATGGCAGCACAAGATATTGTACAATGGACAACAGAAGCATAAATGGCTTTCTGCAGGTTGAATCCGTTGATAGCTTCATTAGTTTTATGACTTCAAAATTATGACAAGCGGTTCTTTAAGACCGTAGATTGTAAGCAAGGGTACATGACGCACCAACATGGGGATAAGCAACGCCTCATAGCTTACTATTCATCACAGTTAGACCCAGTGGCGCGATGTTTGCCTCACTGTGTACATGCAGTAGTTCCAGCCGCAATGGCAGTGCAGGCTTCCGCCTCAGTGGTGTTATTCCACCCTCTCACATTGAGAGTGCCTCATGGAGTTGCAATAATTTAACTGCAAGAGAAAATGGCATACCTTTCTCCTGCTAGACATCTTTCATGTATGACTATACTGCTGAGCAAACGTCATATGACAACTGAACGATGTACGACATTAAATCCATCAACATTACTTCCAACTGCTGCGGAGGGCACACCACACAGCTGCCTGCAGCAAATTGAGCAGTTAGCGTTGCCTAGACAAGATCTTACAGATATGCCCTTGGAATAATGCCGAGGTGACATATTACGTGTACGGCTATTGCAGAAGGGGTCCTACAGGGAAGAATCTGGTGGGGTATGCATTAGTTAGACACTGAAATTTTAGAAGGTCAATCCTTACCACACAACTTATCTGCACAAACAGCGGAATTGATAGCTTTGACTAGAGCATGTACTTTAGCAAAAAACAAGTGTGTTTTTTCTACAGTACATGTAATTGCACAACAATGGAAAAATAGAGTAATGATTACATCCAGTGGAAAACCTATTAATCATGCGCACTTTATTTTGGAGCTATTAGAATCTATTCAGTTACCTACCAAAGTAGCTATTTGTAAATGTCTAGCTCATACAAAACAGCAGGATAAGATTTCAAAAGGCAATGCATGAGCTGATGCAGCTGCAAAGCAAGCAGCCTCAGAAACTTTATAATTGAATGAGGAATTACAACCGTTTGAGATTTTAGATTTAGACATGTTAAAAACAATGCAGACACTTACTACCAAAGTAGAAAAACAAAAATTGGTAAAATGTGGTGCAATTCTTGAAAAAGGATTGTACATTTACAAAGAGAAAAAAAAAATTATTGAAGTCTAATTTATTTCGATATGCAGCTCTGTTGCGCCATGGGCAGAGCCATGTCTCAACAGGGTGGATGGTACAGTTAGTAAATCGAATATTCCAAATATACGGATACATAAATTATACAAAAAAATTGTGCAGTTTGTCATACTTGTAACAACAAGCACCATGCACAAGGAACATTTAAGACCAAGCAAGGAATTTTTCCTATACCACCATACCCATTCCATACTATTTGGATGGATTTCATAGAATAAAATAATTGAGAAGGGAATAAGTTTTGTTTAGTTATTGTAGACATTTTTATTAAATGGGTAGAAGCTTTTGCATCCCAAAAACCCGGATGCAGCAACAGTGGCGAAAGCCCTTATGAAACTACTAATCCCTATATTTGTCATTCTGTAAAGGATTAATAGTGACAACGGCACACAATATGTGAATCAAACGATTCACCAGCTTGGGAGATTTTTTGGTATCTCCTTAAAGAACCATTGTGCTTCCCACCCACAGTCAGCAGGACTGGTGGAAAGGTACAATGGTACCATCAAAAGTAAGCTTCGGAAGCTATTTGAGGAAACCCAAATGAACTGGATATACTGTCTGCCTTTAGCACTGCTGAGTATGAGAACAGTTCCAAATGTAAAAGGTTTGACTCCCTTCGAAATAGTTTTTGGGAGAGCATGTTATGTGACTCAGTGGAAAGCTCTCATGACTGCAGAGCAAGAGGCTGACCGTTAGCAGAATATATGAGGAAATTGTTAAGGAATAAAGCTGTTTTGCATTTTAACTTTTTCAGATAAGACAGACCAAACCGGTAGAAGCAGTTTTGGAACCAGGATCCTGGATCTGGATCAAAGTGACGAAGAAACATAACTGGGAGAGTCCAAAGTGGTAAGGTCCATACCAGGTCCTGTTGGCAACGCCTACTGCAGTCAGAGTAGCTGAGAGGACGTCCTGGGTTCATTTGACGCATTGTAAACCGGTAAAGAACTTTCAACTTGATAAAAACTTTGTGATACACAAGGGCAAAATGGCCAAGAGTAAAGCAAGCAGAAAAGCAGAGCAACCCCAGAACTATTGCATAATTATTTTGTTAGCTGTGCATTTGTTGACTACAAATTTTCTCTTATTATGGTTTTTTCCTGCACTCAACCACACAAGTGAAAGTGAGGAGACGTGATGAACTGTCTATAGACTGGCATCCAAATTTTAACACATACCTGGCCATGAAACCTGTGTATGCAGAGACTATGAACATTTCAAATAGCTGGGTTTGTACAGCTATAACAGCATATGGAGGATGGTTGATGTCCGCTGTCCCTCCAGGGTTAACAGAGACTTGGGAAAATTTGCTTTTTGATACAGGAACTGTGAGATCACAGGACGAAATAGCTTTATTTTTACCTGTCACACAAAAAGTAGTTGTATGTTTCTACTAAAATGACACCCTCCATGTGGACTGGAGTCATTGTAATATAACAATGTCTTATAAATGTTACATTAAAGTCAGAAGTGGGTGTACGGTTTGTAATACTATGATTCAAATCGGAGTTGAATGAAAACTACATTAAATGCAGTACGTGACAATCCAGTCTTAACTAAACAATTGTGTATTAAAGATAGGAAAATGTTTGCTGCAGGGATAACACGTATTAGTACCAAAGTAGAGAACTTATTTTATTTGAGGGAAAAAGGCATATAAATGTTAACCTGAGAATTGGTCCGGCAGTTGTTTTTTGGGTTATCTGGTTACAGCAATAAAACATACTGCAGAACTACCTGTGGGTAAGATACGACATGTAAGGGAAACAGCTCGAAAATCTGAAGGTCCAGTTAAGAAACTGGAGAATCCAGTTGGGAAGATCGAAGCTGGTTGGAAAGACCATGATTTAGTAAGACAAAAGTGAATTGACTCATATGGACTTGGGTGACAAGTGTTATTTCCTGGCCAGGAATACTACCAGCCTATGGAACAGTCCAATCGATCTGGGAGCTGAGGAAGCTGTCGAAACTTTAGAAGTAATGAGTAATGCTACTTTTTCCACCCTAAAATTGCTGACTAATGAAGTAAATGCAATGAAAACTGTTGTGCTACAAAATGCAATGGCTCTTGACTTCACCCAAGCAAAAAGAGGTGGTACATGGAGAAGAAAGCTGTGCTCATCACCTAGCGGGAATTCAGCAAGTATCAGCCATGACTGAACCAGGCCCAAACCCACTGACGGACTTTTTCCATAATCTGTTTGGGTGGTGGGGTTCCATCCAAATGAACATTCGAATTGCTATTTGTGTGGGTATACTCCAAATAGGAGCATGTGTTTGCTGTGGAATTCCCTGCATGAAAAGATCAAAGATTATGTTGATATATCTGTTACTGAAACTTTCGACCAAGATATTGAAATTGAAAAATTTATTTCAGATGATGCTTTTTCTGATGTTTAGATTAATACTCCCCAAGCAGAAAATACTGAGCGTGAAAGGCTAGGAGATGAAATGACACTATGCATACTTCAGATTAGATTAAAAAGTATTAATAGGGGGGGCAATCTTAGGAAAATATGTATTGAAATATATGTGAAATGCTAGTTTAAAAGCAAAGTAGTTAATAGTGTGTTTTATTCTATTAATCATAGAACAGAAGGGATAAAATTCATGTGTAAATGCAAGTAACCTCTGAAACTGCAGTGTGCTTTGAGCCCTCACCCTGGCAGCTGCCAGCTCAGAAAGCTTAATGTTATGTTTTTCGTAAGTGATTATCGGATTGGTCAGGAAATTGACCATATAAATCTTCCGCTCCCTTCCAGAGTCCTTGTAGAATAAAATCTTCTTCCTGCAGTTTTGTAATTCAACCATGTGAAGATAACAGCTGTGTAAGGGAATGACTTAAAAACTGAATCTACTACTGTATTTTACCGATTAGAAGTAACCTTACAGGAATACATTATAACCGAACAGCTGGATAGCAAGGCCGTATTCTATCTAAATAATAACTGTCTTAAATGTATTACATCAGCATTATTAAATGAAT